>NW_027280910.1:232500-245000 GCF_046629955.1 Centroberyx affinis | reverse complement strand
TTCAACACTATAAAATTCCTCTTGATCCAACTCTTGTCTTAGTCCAAGAAGGTATATTTCTTTCATAACAATTACAGTTTGTGAAAAGCCTCTTAATTCTGACACATAGTGTTGTGAGAGCTTGTCGTTTGTGAAACTGTGAGCGTAGTGAAACAGTCAGGGAAGCAGAAATGTCACCTTGTGAGCCTGTGCAGAACAAAATGAGTGCTGAAAGCGTTTCCAGGATGAAAATGGTAAAAAAAACAACAACAATTCATTGTCTTTCTTAAAAGCATGTGAATCATCAGCTTGTGTGAGGAATATGAAGTAAAAGATCATTCTGCTGTGTCAAGTCTCCCCCCCCCCCCCCCCCTCATTTCCATGGTTTTGCATATAAACTCTCACTAGGTGGCAGTGCGCTCCTATGCAAATTATTTGCAAATACCCATGATGTGTTTTCACTGTTGTTTCAGGAGATAAATCAATGTGAATTAAGCCAACCTATGTGCATCCTCCGCTGTTTGTGTCCGCTCCTCTCTGCTTGCTCCTCTCTCCTCTTCTTCACCCTCGTCTTCTGTCCCTCAACAGCACAGCAGATTCACACAGCCTCCTTTCAATTACACTGAAAGCCCCTTTGAGTTAAAGTGAAACTAATGGCGCTCATTTTCAGCCGGCGCACCGCAGCATTCTCCTGACCGCTTCCGTCATTTATCAGCGTTTCGGTCAGAATGTGTCGAGTGGGCTCAAAAGTTTTCCGTTTTAAACAAGTAAAAGCAAACTATTGGTTTTGGCTGCACAGAGGATAAATGATTTGCATACAGTTATTCATACATTTGGTGTGTGTGTATGTGTGTGTGTGTGTGTGTGTGTGTTTGTCTACCTGCACATGCATGGCCTATGTCTGCATGGGGGTTGGGAGAGACTATAACCGCTCAGTCATTTAAACAAACAACAGGAATCACTCTGATCACTTTTTCCATTACACTTAATTGATTTAATGCGTAGTGCCAGATTTTTTTTTTCTCCCTCTCTCTCTCTCATTTTGACAAATGAATGTCAGAGGCCAGTGGCTCTCAGCATCTGGGTGTGTTCCTATCAAAACCAACAGCAAAATGCAAGGACAACGCCTGCAGCACTTAGTGTCCTTTAATTGCCATTTACATACTAGGCTAATCATTATTTTTTTTTTATGTCCCCTATTATCCACTGTTGCCACACTCCACCAATGGGACATCAGTGTGTGTGTGTGTGTGTGTGTGTGTCTCTCTCTCTCTCTCTCTCTTTCTCTCTCTCTCTCTCTCTCTCTCTCTCTCTGTCTCTCTCTCTCTCACACACACACACACACACATAAACTCACACACACCCTATCACTCATTAGCATGCTCAATTCCCCTGTGATTATATTTCCTGCATCAGGGATATTTGAATTATTTTATTTTTATTTTTGTAATCATATTGTCACACCAATTTTCTACATTGTTGTTTCTGTTGTCATTTAGACTCTGTCGTCCAGTCCAGTTGTCTACCAGCCTGTCATCTTGATTTTGTTGTTACTTTAGGCTTATGGCTTTATGGGTTTTTATTTAAGATGCACAAATCAGTAATTTGGATCTTTTCTCTCTGTTTTTTTCTCAATGATCATATTTAATCACTTTTTAAGTTTTACTGTGCAACTAAACTAAACTAAACTAAACTAAACTAAACTAAACTAAACTAAACTAAACTAAACTAAACTAAACTAAATTAAATTAAACTAAACTAAGCTAAACTAAACTAAACTAAACTAAACTAAACTAAACTAAACTAAACTGATTTTCTCAGTGTTAGTGTGCAGTATTTTCTCCTGAGTTTGCAGGGCAACATTTGGGCTTTTAGGACAGTTTGATTCTCTCTGTAAACTTTGACGAGCTGCCTGGCGGCTCAGTCAGGCAGACCTGACTCTGGTTTATCTGCCTTCCACGCTCCACAGAGCAACACTGACACATCGGGGATGTTTACTAATGATTGGCAGAGACGGTTTCAGCTCACTTGTAAAAGCCACGTTTAAGAGCTATATTTATTGTTCCATTTGCACATTTTGTGAGTGTGTTTGAGGTAGGACTAATCGTTATTAATTGGGGTCATTGTTCTAATGTGTGTGAGTGAGTGTGTGTGTGTATGTGTGTGTGTGTGTGTGTGTGTGTGTGTGTGTGAGAGTGTGTGTGTGTGCATGACTGTGTGTGCTTCCTTTTGTGTGCAGATGTGTGTGTGGAGTGTATGTGGATTTCTCTCTGTGCAAGTGTATATGTGTACTTTTCTGTGTGAATATGTGTGTGAGTTTGATTTTTAAGTTTGTGTGTATGTGTGTGTGTGTGTATGTGTGTGTGTGTGTGTGTGTGTGTGTGTGTGTGTGTGTGTGTGTGTGTGTGCGCGTGTGTGTGTGTGTGTGTGTGTCAGGCACAGAGGGGAGCCCTGAAGCCATATTCAGCAAGCTGTGACAAAGGTCCATTACCTTGTCTGATCACAACGGCCTGTGATCTATTAGCATCATCTAAAAGCTACATTAGGATGAAGTGGAGACACTCATAAACAGAGCAGAGTCTGATCAGGCATTTTAATGGGTTCATTGGTTTTACATGTAACCTCTCTGGCTTATTCCCCTGGTTTGTAGGTTAATGCATTTTCAAGTACCCACCAGACAACACTCAATTGACAATGAGGCGTATACATTAGCCATTCAATCCAAAATGAGTGAAGATCCACCAGTGAATTCAGATGGAAAATGAATTGCAGCTGTTAATCTAGTATTGAGTTATTAATTCTGTGTCTGGTAATATGCAAACCAAATTAGAGCATCAGAGAAAATCTATATACCTCTCCATATGTATGGAGAGGTATTTTATATTAAATTAAATTAAATTAAATTAATACATATATATGACAGCAGATGAAACTGATATTTCATCACTCTCAATCCTCTAAGTTAGGAGAGATAAAATAAGAGGAAACTTCAATGATCCCAGTGGGGGAACTGCTTTATTACAGCAGCAAATACTAATAAGATACTGCAAAGAAAAAAAAATAAATAAATAAAAATAATGATAATTTAAAAAAAAAAAAAAATATATATATATATATATATATATATATATATATATAGACAAGAATACAGCCAATGGGGGGTTATATAAAGATGCAATCATTTCAACCGAAAATGTTAGGTAAAATGTTTGAATGATAAGTATTACAAAAACATATGGAAAATTGAGTATTGACTAATATACAAAATAAACAAAGAAAATAATAAACAGAATATGATGATATGTGAAAACACATCATGAATATGACATATTTGCAGTCTGAAATATGGAAAGGTGGAAAACATTATAAAAAAAAAAGGCTGAAATGCTCATCATATGAAATGTTTTCTCTGGATTTCTTTTTCTGGTCACAGGATTTGTACTCTGGTTTGTATTTTTGTTCTCTGCTCACTGAGAACAAATTAAAACTAAAAGTGTGTTGGTGAGTTTAAACTGCTGGTGACAGACTGGATAAAGAGCTGTCTTTGTTTTGTTTGGTCCAGATTTAAATCGGCTCAGCCTGCTGGTGTGATACAGGACTACAGAAAACTTTACCTTTCTCTCTCTATGTGACTTTATATTTTTCTTGTATGCCGTGTTTCTGGAACTTTTATGTTTGTGTTGATGCTGCTGTCTTGTCTTGACCAGGTTTCCCTTGAAGAAGAGGCTGTTGAACTCAGTGGGACTTAAAGGTTAACTAAAATGAATAAATTATATTCACATGTACTTCAAAGGTTTTATCTTGTCATTTCAACAAGATAGCATTAGCCAGGAACGTATCTATTTGTGTAATCTGGCTGTGAATCTATTCTTTTGTGGAGCTTTAGACCTGAATGTAAATGAGACTACACAGACTAATGCACAAGGTCTGACAGACATAAAAGAAATGTTATTAAGAGGGCACAGCGTTAGGAAATCAATGGAGTGAACTTGAAACACGACAGAATACATTGAGCGACACTACGATAATTAGCACAGAGCTCAAATCTGCAACATGAAATCCCTTAATTATTTTTGAATGATTTTAGAGATCTTTTTCAAAAACCATAATGGTCGGACGAGTCTTCAGATGAGCGAGGCCAAAGGAGACCTTTGCGGTTCAATCCTGCGCTCTTTAAACGGTTGTGTTTTTGATATGCAGAGAGGGAGCATTGAGGTCTGCTCATGTTATAAGGCTCGCAGCGGCCTTATTGTCTGTGAAATTATCATAACCTCCTGCTACCTTTAGTGTCAGGGAAGATCACGCTTTGAGCAGTTGCTAAGAGCTTTACTGTTACAGGAAATGCAAATGGCTGTGTTTGCAAATTGGATTCTCGTAAAGAGAGGCAAAAAGAAGAACCGCCGAAAAACCTGGCAGCGCCTCGGCCGCTAACCCGTGATGTCAGTCTACCATAATGAAAATAACAACTTTGGCAACACGGCCGTATCAACAGACATTTTCAAATTGTAAAACCTGAAGAGTTTATGCATTACTGCGTGTTTTCCATAACGCCTGTCTGGCTGGAAAGGAGGCCAGCGAAGGGCCTGGCTGGCATATCTGCTGATTGATATACTACAGTGAACCATATGGACAGTGTGTTAATCGAATGAGGGAGACATCTGTGAGATGATTTATGAATCTGCTCTGATTTGTAAGCTGTGGGTTACATCAATGACATCATCAGCATTACTCAACCCTGCCTGTGGTGCCAATACATTTCCTAATTGAGGAAGAAAGTGAATGGAGCGAGTGAGGACTACAGTGGGCAAGACAGCCATCTTTTTTTTTTATCTTAAAATATAGTTTATACAGTAACATAATGGTAAACTTTATATATTGAACTTTAAAAATAAAGTTATCAAGTTTTTTATGGACAGCTAAACATGAATAAACAAGTAGTCTGTACATACAGTAACATATGAGTTAAAATTATTCAGTGACTCTTTTTCCATGGACGCTGTAAATAGTGCACGTGATTAACTGTTTATGTGCACGTGAAAATCCCAATCACTTTGAAGTTTCAATTAGATGTGATGCAGTTTGGTTACTCTAATCTGATTTAGCTGTTTATAAGAGATATGTCATTTGGAATAAGAGGAAATTAGTCTTATTGTCATATTTTTTGGCTGCATGTGCATGTAGGGAAAGGAAAGGAAAGGAAAGGAAAGGAAAGGAAGAAGAAACAAGAGGAGAATATGAAAAAGGAAAGGAGAGGAGAATAGGAAAGAAGAGAGGAAACAGGAGGAGAAGAAAGGGGCAAACATGAGAGGAGACAAGGAAACTAAAGGAAACTAAAGGAAAGTAAAGGAAAGGGGAAACAAGAGGGGGGAAACAAGGAATGGAAAGAAGAGGAGAATTGGAAAAGGAAAGCGGAAAATAGGAAAGAAGACACTAAACAGGAGGAGAGGAGAGGAGAGGAGAGGAGAGGAGAGGAGAGGAGAGGAGAGGAGAGGGGAGGAGAGGAGAGGAGAGGAGAGGAAGAGATCACACACTCATCCGCTGACCCTGAAAAATGACGAGGTGTTTGTCCCGGTGCGACCCGGACGGCAGGAGAGCAGTTTGTGTCGAACGCCTCGACCACAAAGCCCATCTATCTCCCACTGAGGCCCTGTCACCCCAACTTTGCCCAGGGAAGATTTGACGGCTGGAAGTGGCCGACCCTCCACCCCCCCCCACCCCCCCCTCAATCCCCTTTTAACCTTTTATTTATTTATTTCATTGGCTGGTGGAAATGATGGATGGTGGCCGAGCTTCAATCTTCTATAGAGTCGTCCAATTAAGGGAAGTCCAAGGATTTGGACAGCGTTCCCTTTCAAAATTTAAAAGAACTTTTTTTTTCTCTTAATTCGGCTGTTACCTTTGGGTGTCAGTGGCCGCCGGCAAGGAGGCACAGAGGCCACTGCCCGTTCAAAATTCACTTTTTTTCTGGTTAATATCAATTATTTGCCATTTTCTCCTTAGTACAGTGCTTATAAAAATCTGTGGCATTTTCATATAAATACATTTCCGTTTTACTACTCTCTATCAGTGATTCCATCTATATCCAGTTCATGAAACCTTTTACATTTTCTGGTCTAAATACTCGATGTCTGGTCGGTCTTTCCTGGGAAAAATCCAGCAGCAACAGCGGTTTCTTTGGAATAAATAGAAGAAGACCTGGGTAGTTAGCATTAGCAGTGATATAACAGACACAGAAAAGAGCGCCACCTACAGAAACTCAAACTTCATCAGCAGAAAATCTAAGGAAAAAGATGTTGCACTGTTTGATTGACAGGTGATCTCTGGGAAGTGTAATGCAGAAACACCACAGCAATGAGTGCTTAGCAACAAAAGATATCACCAAAACAAAACAAACAAGAATCTCGCGGATTACCACTTTAATAAATAAACAAGTTATACTATCTTACTAACACAGCAACCGGGCATTTTCAAGTGCCCACCGGACATTATAATTAAAGCATACTGTACATTAGCCATGAGAGACAATCCTCCAGTATTTCTAAATGGAGAGCGTTCACAACCCATGCAACTGCACCAGTGTAAACCTCAACATTACGACTGCTGCATCTCCACCAGAGGCAGCAGCAACTTCACTCAGTCTGTTCAGAAGCAGGAAACTTCCAACAAGTCTGCTGTCTACGTTGTTGCTGAATATAATCTGTTTACGCCGAGTTAATCAACCTGAGAAAATAAAGGCCGCACTCTTGTTTCTTTGCAAGATATTTTCACCCATTTTAACTCTACAGACTCTGGGAAACATTTGCATTCAGATACAAAAAATATATATATTATATATTAATTGAAAGGATGTATGTCACTTAAGAAGAAGCATAAAGAAACACTCCATGGGACAGACAGATTTTCTACAGATTTGCAGCCAAAACTACCACAGAAAATCAAAACAAATCTCTCTATAGGTTCTGTCTGGGCTTTTCTAAGGAGCAGATCAGCAGGCTGAGCATCTCTGGGTCTGGGCTGACGCATCCCAGCAGCATCTCCCACCGACGGCTCAGAGTTTCCCTGGAGGGAAATCCTCTTTGTCTCGGCAGTCAGAGCCGGCCACGTCTTTCAACAGGATATCCCAACAGAAGGTGAGGTCAACTATAAGCAAACTCTGGACAATAGGATCTGGAGCTGGATTTGATGTTTCACAAAGCAGTGGTCATATTCTTTGAAGATTTCGCCCCCTCCTCCCCTCCAAGTCTGTGAGAGTTAATTAAACATAGGACAGCTTGGGGTCAAGCCTCAGCTCAGACTGCAAAAAAAGGCTTTTTTCATCACACTTAAGAGGATGTTGCATGAATTATTGGTTATTTATTGTTATGACATATTTGCAAAAAAAGACGCGTCACCCCAAAAAGACGTCAAGTTGCAGCCGAGACAAGTGGAAGCAAACAGTCTGCGCACATTTCACATGTTCTTCACTATAAAGTGCTGGAACCGCTGTGCCAGAAACACTTTTTGGTTTGATTTAAGTTGTGCATCTAAATCCTAAATTAATATTTGTAAATGTTTGAGTGCTAGAAACCCAGTTATTTTTCATTTCCCTCTTGAGTGAGTTTGGCAGGGCGTCTGTAGGAGCTGAGCTGTTGGCTGCCCTTCCATGTCTTCTGTTGTTGTTTTCTGGAGGCCTCAATGGGATGGGTAGTTTGTGAAATGACAGGACATGCCAACAAATTGCATCACTTCTGGCTCAGCGGCCAAGGACAATGCCATGCCATATGCCAATCGGGGGGGTTATGGGTGGAGGGATGAATGGGTCTCATTTCCATGTGCTCCCTTCGAAAGCCTGACCCCCACCCCCCCCACCCCACCCCACACACCCCTTCTCCTCCTTCCTCCACAACCCCCACTCCTAACTCTCTGCCACCCCCCCCTCCCAAAAAGCCCTGTCGGGAGGCTGCCTTGGCCAGTGGTGTGACACAGACATACGAGCTGACACATAGCCATTAGCCAAAACAAAACATCCAGAGATTCATTTCAATACTCGGGCGGGCCTGAGGAGCGTCATTGTCCCTGCTGATCTTTCCCTGCCCGAAGTCGACAGAGTCATCAGTACGCTGCATACTGTACACACACACACACACACACACACACACACACACACACACACACACACACACACACACACACACACTCTGCCGCTTCACACACATGCTGCTTTAAAAGCTTTTCCTGAGCACGTCTCTTCAGGGTTTTTCCAACTGAGACAAATCGTTACTGTGATTTTTATCAGAAAAGTTAATGACTGATTTCTACAAAGTATTTTAAAACATTTTCCTAAAAAAAAAAAAGAAAAGTGCCTATTCACCACTTTTGTGATGAAAAACTTTTCAAGCACTGTAGGATATGAATGTCTACTTTTGTCTGGTGGCCAACAGATAATGAATGGAAGTTTTCTACTTAGACCAAAGTAAGACAATTACTCATAGGCTGATAAATCTCATGTATACAGAATTATTTTTTACTAATGCCAAATTATGAATTTTGTTAGGAAATAAGATTTGAAAAAATGCGACAGCTACTCATATAAACTGCTTGCTAGTATAAATTTAACACAAATAATAATAACAATAATAATAAGTGGCTACTTTTAAGAATTATAAAGTAACTTAAGTCCTTGTTTGACAAAATTATAACACTTTTACTGAAGAGCACTTGGGAAGGATTTGTCTTTGTTTTTTTTCTAAAATGCATCTAAAGCATTTTGGATTAAAACTCAGTTGAAGAATCCCTACTTTTCCCTCTGTGTTATTATTCTTCCATATTAACTCACACTCACATTAATCACAGTTCTGGACAGTTTTCTGTTAACTTTGTCTTAATGTGCAGCATGTATGTCTTTGGGATCATAGGTGTGAACAGTGTGTGGCGAGTGTGAGTTGACTCGGGAGTGAGGAGCGGTGATTTAGGAGCCGCTTCTTGCTTGACATGATACAAATGAGGATGGCATGAGAAGGTCAAGCAGCCTGTGCCATCGCCATAATCGTGCTAATTAGGACAATATGTGCATGATAAATCACCGGGGCCTGGCATATCCTTGGACCTTTGTAAACGCTTTTATTAAAATGTATCACTACATTTGTCACTTTAGGATCAAAGTGGGCGTTTTCACTTTTTTTTTTGTGTCACTGAAGAAGTTGAAGTTTTGTTGCTGACCATATGTTTAAAGAGCATATGTTGTGTGCTGCTGGTGAGGGAGGGAGGGAGGGAGGGAGCTGGGAAGGGGTTTTAACCTTCTATGTGGGGGAAGTTGTGCGGTTAATACTCCAGCCACCTCTTCACTGGGCCGGTGCCAAGTGTTCCTCCAGCCCCGGCTCGGCGAGGGAGGGGAGGGGGGGGGCGAGACCTCACAGATGCTTTCTCTCCGTCCCCTCCACCTAGCAGCCAGATGCCGAGAGGATAAACCCTGCTAGTTTCAGGACTACCATATCAAGGTTGTGTCCAAAACCGAATCCTGTGATATTAGTCATGGAGAAGGTGTGATGTATGATGCCTGTTTGTGTTCTGGCTCAACAACATTTATGCTTAGCTGGTGGAATTCTATGTAGCATCACAGTATAACATTACATAATATAATATAATATAATATAATATAATATAATATAATATAATATAATATAATACAATATAATATCATAGAATTTAATGAGGTAATTAGTGGAGGACACCAAAATGTCAGACTCTGTTACTACTTAAATTTTACTTGAGCAGAAGCAACAACACTGGTGTAAAAATCTACTTCAGTAAAACAGTAGCTCATATAAAATGTAGCCTACTCAGAGTAAAAGTTACTGGGCTACTTAAAAAAACAGACACTGTTGTGACCTTTCCCACACAATGCGTAAGAACAAGAGGAAAGCGAGTGTTCAATATATGTTTTAGATCATGTTGAGCTTTCTGCAAATAGGAATCTGAAATTAATGTCATCATTTGACCTGTAATGAAAAAAAAAGAAATGTCCTATCTCCATTATTCAGTTACTACAGCAAAGTTTCTTTTGCTATTAGCTATCCAACTGGCTAGGAAGGCTAGCAAACTAATGCTAGCTATAGCAACAACCAGCCAAAAAACAAACAAACAAACAAAACAATACTATAGCTGGATGGATGTTAACATACTATCATGGCTACATTTAAGCATTTAAACTTACAGTTAGTTAACTTAATGTTCCCCCCATATGCTTGCATAGGTTTATTGATTAAAAACAATTAATGATTTGCCAGTTTCTGATAATGCTTATGGAGAGCCTACAACATTTGTATTTTGTAATGGATATAATTTAAAATGTAGCAAAGTATACAACTTAAGTCAGTATATAAGTACAATTATTGATTTCAAAGAATACTCAAAAAAGTAGCACAATAAAGCTACTTAGTTTCAATATTGAGTTCATGAGTAATCAGTAACTTCCACCCTCGGTAATTAGCGGTGTATCAGTTGATATGGAGACTTGCTGCTACGCTCTGCTGGGCAGGACAAGATGGAGAGATCGAGGGAAACTCAAACACCAGAACTCAACACAGAAGTGTACGTGTAAAAAGCAGAAATATATTGTGTATGAAGGAAGTCCAGAAGTTATTGAAATACTGTCTTATATTGTTAAAGCTTGGCTGGTCGATGAACTTTTTATTTCCTTGGTAAGTTTATGTGAAGTTGTGTTTCCTTTGGCACAGGAGTCCGGCCCACTGTGGAGTGTGTAAAACTGAAATAAAAGAATTAACAGACGTCGTCAGAAAAGACTGTCCTATAAATGGAGAAACAGTGCACAAATGTGGGAACGTATCATAATTATACATGCAGATTTATTCTATCAATCTTACATCATCTTTTTCTTTCTTTTTTTTTTTTGTTTTTTTTTACAGATAACTATAGGGAGGGAGGGAGCGAGAGGGAGAGGGAGACCTGTGGATGATTAGCTTCTTTTTGTCCTCTGTTTTTTCTCCGCTTTATTTTCCCTGAGAAGATTAAATATTTCTGCTTGAGAAAATCTTTTTAAACTGCCAGTGACTGCTGTCCTGGCCCCCTCTGTCACTGCTTGTGCACACAGAGTTCCCCCTCCAAAAACCCATAGTTCTCCCCCATTTTGTCATTCCAAAATGTGGTGAAAAAATGTAATCTTCTAACAAAGAATAGAAAAGGAGGCTATAGAGGAATTTTTCTGCAAGTGGCCTCTTTATTGGGTGGGGGATGGGCGGCGGAGAGGGGTCCTTCACAGTATCCACACACAACAGGGCTCCAATCTGTCAAATAATTAGCCAGTGTGGGAGGACAAAGGTTTTTATTTGCCCGAATTTCATACATCACTGCTTGAATACATCATCACTGTATTGTGACGGGTCATGGGAACTTCAACTTAAAGAGAAAGAGGGAAGGAGAGAGAGAAAGAGAGATAAAATTGATCCTGAAAAGACCATATTGAATTGAGGAATTTACAAGGACACTATAAAGATATTGTAGTCATGACATCGACTGTTTTTTTTTTATGCAAATCCTACATGGTCATAATTTCGCAATGTGTGCACAGCTCTCTGGTTTCTTCTTCTTCCTCCTTCTGACAGAAAAAAAAAAAGAGTAAGGAAGGACTAGAGGAGGGGAGAGAAAAGCGCCTTACCTGAGCTGAATTGAGAACAGTCAATAGTAAAAAAGATGGATTGCCTGAATTCTTAACCAATCACGTCGGCTCATACTGGGGCCCCTTCGCGCTGATTGATGAAGTGTTTCAAGTCAGCGCTCTCCTATCACAGCGGCTGTCCTTGCGAGCGGCCAGGAGGTCCGCAGCTACCCGACATGACTGACTGATGCCGCCGTTAATCTCATTAACCGGACAGAAAGTCAAGTTTTCACAAAGAGACGTGAGAGTGTTGTGACTCTGCACGCCGCATTTCATATCACGTAAGAAACACCGGATCCCTGCTTTATCCTTCAACCTGTGTGTCTGTCAAAACAAGCTTGGGGTCATGGGATATTTAGACAAGGAAAGACTGAACTGTAATTGGCCTTCTCCTATGTTCCAGTTTGAACTGAAATCAGAAAAGGAGTTATCAGGGACTCTATATTGTCTGTTTCTATAGTTGCTGCTCTTTTCACCTCTGAGTTACCGGGCGAAGGGAATAGGCCTCCATCTGCCTATTGTTTGGCATGATTGCACCAGTCCATCACACATTTCTCTATAGGATTAGATTGATCCACCGAGTTAAGATGAACTCAGCATCGGGGTTTCTGTACTGTATACCGAGCGAGGCGGAGAACTGGGGCGGCGGGGCGGGGGGGGGGGATTTTGTGAACCAGAAGTTGTCTTTGTCCTCTTCTTCTGCTGGGAACGAAAATGAATTACGGGTTTTTTAAAACAAGTGTCAAGGCAGTTGAAAATCAGTCATGTAATCTGTGATATCGAGTGGCTTTCCTCAGCTGTACACTGCAAAAAAATCAGGCATTTAGTCTATTATTGAGTCCTAAAATTGTGATTTTCTTAAAATAAG
>NW_027280910.1:70000-227500 GCF_046629955.1 Centroberyx affinis | reverse complement strand
GCTATAACATTTAGGATGCTGCCATAGAGAGATGGTAATATCAGAGAGAGAGCGGGCTGGGAGGGGAAGAGGGCCCTGGGTGGCTGTCACGCTGTTTATGTCTGCTACCTTCAGTGCCACCTCCGGAGTTTGTTTGGACTGCTTTAGGTGACGCTAACAACTGCAGAGAACATGATGTTAATGTTAATGTTGCACTCTAAAAAACAAAGCCGGCGGTTTATGAGGATTTGCAGAGGAGCAGGAGAAAGATGGACTATGAAAGACTTATGGAAACTTAGGGAGGGGCTGTAAATTTCCACAGTTAAAAAAATTGGATGCTGGGAAAACACTGTGCTCAAATTGCTTTTGAGCACCACTGCTGATTCCTTTGGCACCGTAAGCTGTCCTCCCACCATATATAACACATACAAGACATACATCGCACAAATCCATATCCACATATATTCATATTCAAATACTGACGCGTAAGACAACTACAGATTTTGATTGCTCTTGTTCAGTTAGCATGCAGCCCCCAGTTGACACACATTTTGGAGTTTTGGAGAATTCCAAAATTGTCATTCAATCTAAAACCAGAGGTGACTTTCATGGACAGGCAAGGCAGGCAACTGCTTGGGGCCTCCAGCATGAGGGGGCCTTCAAGGGCTGACTCACTTGAGTCCACAACAGTGTCTCAAAATGTGGGAACCCCACTAAACTACCGCTGCAACAACATCAACAGGAAACCTCCCTAAAGGGGCCCCATCTCATTCGTGTCTCTGTGACCAGTGCAAGTTTGTTAGCAAATATACATGATGTCATGTAACATCAGCCTAGCCTAACGTTTGTTTTAGGAGTTGGCGAGGCACTTGACTAACGCAATCAGCAGAATTCAGTTTGCTAGCTAGCTAGAAAGAAATCGTTTTTTTTTTGGAAGCAGTAAACCTAATTGGCTTGTGGCTTGAAACACACAGTAGTATGAGGAAAGTTATTTGTTTGGTTTAGCCTGACAAAGTGCCCGCTGGCTGTCAGCTGGCTTTGCCCCCAGTCTAAACATATGAACCTATCAGATTAATTAAAATCTAATGTAAAGAAATAAGCTAGGCTTGTGAAGCTAGCCCGTGAAACTGATCAAATCTTAATCAAAGGGAATATTAATTTGAAAAAAACTTGTTAGGATAATATAAATAAAGATGGCATTTTTTTCTGTAACTAATTAGGATAATATTAAAATAATAATCATAATCATAATACACTTTATTTGTATAGCGTTTTTCTAAATACTCAAAGACGGTTTACAGTAAATGAGATACACAACAAAAACCCATGAATGACAATATTAATGAAAATATCAATCAATGGATCTATGGCTCCTAAACCTTGTGGAATGAAAAAATCTCCAAAAGCTTTATACCAATCAGAAGAAAATACGCTGTAGGTCCAGCTGAGGCCGAAACGTTGCTGATTAAACCACCAAGAGGATGTTGAGTCTTGACTATCGTTTTTCTATTTCACTGTCTCCCATTTTGTACCAATCAGCAAGTCGGGATTTTGGATATGCAGACATTACCTCCTTGCTAATTATCTAAACTCCCATCCATGTAACATCTGTAACGGCTGTGTAATGTGTGTCATGTCCGCAGTAAGGCTGCAGCATCAGTGAATACAGATCCTTGAAATAAACAAATAGAAAAACAAGTCTTACCTACAACTTCCAAAACCAACTCCTGATATTTTTAGGGTGAAAACAATAAATAAAAAAGAGACTCTGACAGCAGGTAGAGTGGACACTGTGGAAGTGGGAGACCTTTGCCTGCAGTAGGCAAACTGTAACCCTGGGAATGTGTGCCATCTTGCATGATAAATATCAGTGATTTGCTCCAGGCTTCAGACGGTGACTCACAGGAAGTCACTGTTTGAGACGGTTTACACAGATGGAGACCATTCTTAGTCAACATTCACATAAAAATCAGTCTGGGACGGGGCTTTTTTTTTTTCACGCCTCCTTTTCATTGTACGTAGACAGTGGCAGAACTTTAGTGTTTTACTGGGCGGCAGACGGCACCTTTATTTGTTTGCAGGACCTTTGTGAGCTTAAACTTCAAATTTCACAAGGATCTGCAACTTCACACCACAAAGTTTGCACTCGAGACATTTATCAACTTGTTCTCATGTTTTCCACTCTAGTCAAGAGATTTTGATCCCAGTCCATCTGGGAATTACAACATTCTGTGTTGCGATGCAGTTATTTTAAGTCACTACCATACACTACTATCAGGAGACAACTGGTTTCACTTTGTTCAGTTTGGTGCGCCCATCTCTCTGCTGATGTGGCGTGAAGAAATTTGGGTTGCGGTTACCGGCGGTTACTGGCCGTTGAGTGTGAGTTATGAGTGCTTTAACATAGTTATGCATCTCTCCCGGTGCGCTTTAGGATGAGTTTCCTAATCATTATTTTGTCCCCTGTCTCCTACTGGGAGCCGTGCCGGACCGGGAGGCTCAGAAATCTTCACATATGTTGCTTTAATGTGTCAAAGATGCCTGTGGGGCTCCTCTTACTGCTTCAATATGTGTTTTTGAGCTGGAACGAGTCGCTTTTAGGTAGAAAAACACAACCGAAGAATAGAAGCGGAGTATCTGTTTGCATGTTGTCACCTCATATGAGTTACAGTAACCAATCACAGTCTCTAGAACAAATGGAAAAGTTTGTTGATTTCCTAAAAAATACCTTTGTCATAGAAATTATAATGAAAAACACTATTTAAACCTGCAGTATAAAACCATTCCAGGGTCCGGTCTGATTGGTTCTCAGATTAAGGGATTGTCAACTAGATTTTTTTCCCCAGAGCTGATATGAAATACTCTCTTCTGTTAATGCTAGAGGTGAAACAATAGGGCTATCAGTGGGTTGGCTGCTTTGTTAGTTAGCTCTGAAAGGACGTCTTAGTGTCACTTTGATCTGGACCCATCTATTCTTATTCAAAACAATTGTGCTGTCTAATTGTTAGTGGGATATTCCTCAATAGTAAGAAAGGGCATCCCTGCTGGCACATTCGAGAATATCTCCCTCTTTGTTTCAAGAAATCCACTGCCTCAAAAGTTTTGGTGATTCTCTTATTTATGCTATCTGTGCCAGTATAATAGCAGTATAATAAGCAATCCTGTGTGTCGGGTAAAGTTTGGGTGAGATAGTCTCAGTATATGATACCAGCAAACGCTCCAATGTGAAACACTGAAGAGTTTGACACTTTGCCATAGGCTACATCTCTAATTCCCTGTAATGGTAGGGTCTGGTCTATTTCAGGTACAGGAGGTGACTACATTATATTGTACTTTGAGTCTTCCTCTACCAACCTTAGATGTTATTTGCTCAAAGCTTGTAATTAACTACTGTTTTATTGCAGCCATTGTTGTAATTGGCATGTATTCCCTCGAGGTTGTGAGAAGGAATAATTTCCTTTCCCCCCCTCCCCCTTCAATTTGCAGCTTTTCTGCCAGTAGGTGGTTGTCATGTAAGCCTGAATGTCAACAAAGTTCCAAACACATCATTATGAACCTTTTATGTGTAAGAAAATAGCAGCTGAAGAGGTGTTTTAATCTGCATTCCTGTTACTCACATGCTGCTCTAAATGGAGAGATTATCGTGACACCTTCCCTTGTTTCCTCAAACAAAATGGCAAGACACACAGCAAAGTTGTCTGGTGGAAATTTGTTCTTTTTTCTTGCCTGTTCTCTGACTATTTACACCGATCTCATATGATCCTATGCCTTTAAAGAGAGATTTATTTAATTTTTATCCGTTTCTTCCCCTATCTTATATAGTTTCTATCTCGGCCCACATCTCCTCTTTTTGATCCCAGTCCGCCGGTATCATCACCTTCCCCATTTACAGCTTGAAGGCGATCCTGACACCCGGCACGTCATGTGAAACCATGAACGACAGGAGGCAATAAGCTGGAGAATAGCAGCAATCTTCAGGAAAGTTCTCCATTCACTCTCGCTCCCGTAGTTCTCTGTCCTCTTATCCAGCCTGGAAGATAAAGAAAAAAAAAATCAATACAGAAACACAGTGTTAGATAAAAGCAAGAGGGGGAGAGAGCCGGCCCAGTTGGGTGTAGTGAATTAAAGCGATCAGAAATTTCCAGGCCACTCAGCCCTCGGTCTACATAACCTAACAGCCCTGTCTCGGCGCTGTCTATCACCCTCCACTCTCTCTTCAATCCCTCTTTGTTCACTTTTGATTTAGTTTTTTGGTCTATTCTCTGTTTTCTTTGTGTTTTGGGATGAAGGACCTGCTCCCATTCAGCTGCAATAACTGCTGAATGAAGGTTTTGGATATTGCGAGGAACCTGTCTGAGTCTGAGCTGCGGTATCAACTTCGACAACTGCCGGCCTCTCTGGAGGAATGTGTGGACGGACTGTGTGTTTAGACTCTTGTTTTTCCTGCTGCTGGTACAAATGTGTGGTGGTTCACTCTCTCTCTCTCTCTCTCTCTCTCATCCTCTCTCTCTCTCTCTCTCTGTTCCTCCAGCTCCTCAGGTACCAGATCACATTCACAACGACATCCGATGGGCTGCAGCAGATATCGGGGACATGTGTGGCGCTCTGCAGGGGACAGGGCTTATTTCAAAAGGAGACTGAGATCATATTTCACTGTTTCAGGGCTGAGGCACTGTCATGTATTAATTAAAATCCAAATACCCCGTATTGATTGTGTTATCAGGCCGGTGCAGCCAGGGCCCGCTGTATTGATCCGGCCTGTGATTTATGATCATTTTCAAGAAAAATCCTTTTGTGTGATTATACGAGGAAACAGACCCTGAGTGTGTGTAATTCTTTTAGATCTATTCTGTGGAGGGCTAAACAGACTGCTGCCCTGAAAGCCCCTCAGCGGAGAGATATTTTCAACTAAAAAATAGTTATGATTCGGTCAGTCTCCATTGAAAGATACATCAGCTGAACGAGCAGGTTCCCCAGTCTCATAAGTCACAAACTAAGGCTTCAGTCTGGGCACTGTGGCTTTCCACCTTGCACTTCTTACTGTTGGTTGCTTGTAATTTTGGCAATTTAGGAAATTCAGCTTACTCTGCTGATGCGCTCATGATAAGTCGCTTTGGCTGAGATCGTCAGCTAAATGCTAAATGTAAAATCTGAGCCCAATCTTCATTTTTACACTGCAGCTAGCTGTAGTTCACTGGCAAAGCAAGACCACCAGTGAGGAGGAAGTTTTTCCTCTCATAAATACCACAGCATGAATGCGTGAGAGTCCCAAAATAATTCTCCTCTCCGCAGCCTTCACCGGGGGTGCTGTCATGTCATTTGGTCTGACATATTATTGCAGAGCTTTGCATTTTTCCTGCTGCTGATCGCCGGCTTTCTGAGCGCCGGGTCAGGGGCCATTAGCTTGTCATATCTCCATCGAAGGCCTCACAGTGCAGCAGCATTCACATTCCTCAGCTGGCACCGCCTGACAGCAGGCTGCTATATCTGCTCCTGCATTTGGCTGCTAGTAAATCACAGCCTACTGTAATCATCATATGGGCAAAAAGCTGGAGGCTGGAGAAGTTGTCAGGAGAAATATTCCAATGCACAGGCTCGACTCTGTAGACTCAATTTTCACTTCAATACAGTACATAATTCTTGGTGACTCTCTCTCAAACATGACAGGACACACACACACACACACACACAAGCATGCACAAGTGAAGCATAAAACACAATAAAGTTTGTAAACCCTATATTACTTTGTGTCCATGTGTCCAATGATTTTTTCACATAGGCTGGCCTTGAATAGCCTTTGCCTGAAAGTGAAATCAATATATAGAAACTGATTTTTTTTTTTAAATATCCACACAACATCTAGCTTGCTTACTGATTGTAAGGATTGGCTCAAAACTCACCTTTATTTTTGAGCCCCGTTGATTTGTCTGGTTGTGTGTGTATGTCTTGGGTGTGGGTTTTTTTTCTGGCAGTACTATGCTGATGTTCTATGTTTAGTGTGCTTCTATCTATTTATTGACTATGTGCAGCACCTTGATTAACTCCAGTTGTTTTTAGAAAGTCCTTTATTAATAAATTTGAGTTAAAGGATGCCCTCTATAAAACAGCCCATTCTCCTTTGGCACAGCTATACGTTTTCCTTGCTTATCATACTGTATATACAGTACAAATTGGCATATTCTGTCCCCTAGCAGATATACACAGCAATGAAATTGAAGTTGTGTCTTCAGATGGGAGCGGACACTGTGTTGGTGTAGGTCTAGTTAGAATTTGGCGGAGATCATGGTCAAGTAGTTGCTAGTTTGATTTTGTGTGCCGGGGCTGGTTACAAAGAATCAATATCAAATCAAGGAGGGTTGAGTTTCCAGATAAGCGCTCTTGGCCACTCTGGCTATTCATCATAAGTCTGTAGAAACCTGATAGGTCAGAAGAAATTATATTCCACCAGGAGTGGGGCCTTCTTATCTCCCCATAGCAGGGGAATAGGAGACATGCCGATCAATACCAGGCTGTTGTGTAGTACTTGCAATTATCAACAGCTGATTCTGTCCTCCCCCGGCTGCATCTTTTAATACCACATAATTACAACTTTTGGGACAATGCCTGGGGAAAAGGGATTACAGCTTTGGTGAAGTATGCTTCATTCTTCTGAGCTTTGAAATAGTTATGTGGAAGTGGAAGACAGCCAACAGCGAATAGCAGCAAAACAGATTTTATTACCCTATACACTCCTCACTTTCACTGTAAAAACTCATAGTGCAATTTAGTGAAATCAACTCATCTTTATCCATTAACGCAATGTATATAGATGTGTTTGTCAATTTCAACTTAAAACTGCTAGTTATGAGCTTCATGACTTAAAATCATGAGTTCACATCTTGTGACTTAAAATTACGAGTTGAAAGAACACCTTATAAAGCATTCACTAACCTCAACACTGTTAGTTTATTAGCAGACTTCCCAGTATGCATTGCATTCGGTTTAACTCTCCAGAAACTCCTCCTTCTTTTGGTTTGAATGAAGTTACAGGATAGAGACTTGTTATGTATGTATGTTTGGTGAATAATAGGTCAATTTCTGATAAAAAAAAAAACATGATAAAATCTACTATCTATCTTATCTATGTATCTGGGAATTCACTATCAAGTAAGTTTCTCTGTGATGCACATGGCAGGTACAATCCACTACAAGTAAGTGTATTGCAGCTGCGTACTATATGCTGAACTGTGTATTAATCATGTGATACAAGAGAAACTTAAACCTAGCAAACCTTGTGAAAAAATAAATAACACTGGATTCCAGTTCATCAATTAATGCATTCAACTTGGAAACACGAATCAGCATGACTAGACATTTGTTGATTGAACTTATTGTCTTAAGTTCACTCACTCAGTTAGCTTTTCTACATTAGGACAACTAGGCTAACTAATGATCTTTGACCTAACTATTCAGTACTAGGCTACTTCAGTCAACTCACAATCTTAAGGCAGCAAGGAAACTTATGTTTTTAAGTTGAACCGCCTTAATATTTTCTGCAGTGTATAACATTTTCATTTTCAGGTTTTATATCATAGTGGTAAATACATAGGTGGGTAAACAATATAAGCTCTAGTCAGATATCATCATAGTGCTAACAACCACCAATATGGTCAAAAATCAATGACATTTTCTGATGTGTTATTATTTTTCTGGATACTGCTCACTATGATTTGGGTCATAACCATGTATCCCAGCCTAAAAAGGTAATAAACTCTAATCCTTAGATTTAAAGGAGGCTAAACTCAGTTCAGGTGGGTTTACCCTCCACTGCATCCCTGATCATGACTCAAAGGAAGAGGCTAAGATTTCTTTTTTGCCAACATGCAGACATTTTTTCAGTCTATTATGGCGCCAAATTGTGGGAGGTCGTAACAAATGAAGTAAGGGCTTCAACACCTCCTGTGGGATCCTGGCAGTAGCCTATCGCAGTCGGCTCAAGGGCATCTAATGATGGACCGGAGGCGGAGGCAACTTTGCGGAATCAAGGAGAGCGCCGGTGCCTCGGACAAACCGAGGAGTCGCACTTCCAGCGACCACCAGTTTCAGATCGGTCACATCTGCGACCCGAGTGAGCTTTTTACGCACAAACTTTGAATTTACGCATGAATTGAATCCAACGAGACTGGTCACATCTACACGAGCGACCTCTACGAGCTTTTTACCTTTGGTTTTACGCACGAATTGCACCCACCGCGTCGCCTATGGACCTTAATTTACGCACTTTAGAAGACGCACCCTATATCCCTCTGTGGAAGGATAACTGTACAGTAAAGCCCGCTATCTCAGTGTGTGTGAGGCAAGAGATTCAACCGGGACGTCCATCCACAGCCAGAGAAGTCAACTCAACCCGGAGCGTCTCTTTTCACATAAACTCGTCGAGAGAAAGAGCTCAGGTGCAGTAAAAGGAAAACAAGTCAGTGTGAAGCCTACGGACTGCAGCCGACAGCCTCCTCCGCTACCGAGCCGCACTGTTTGGCCACAGACACAAAGTCAAGCCGAGGACTGTCCCGAAACGCATGTGAAACTCACAGGAGTGCGGTCGGGCTGGTTGGAGTTGCGCGTGAAAGCAGCCGCACACCGGACAGGAAGTGAACTAATTATTATTAAACCCCATCCCTCATTTCCATATCTAGTGTGAGTCGGCTGGACCGCAGCCAATCACCCACCGAAGGGCAGCAAGAGTCGTAAAAGCATTATCCTTCCTCCATCATAATTACACTGACATGCGCAATCTGCACACAGGCAACACCAGCCGCTATTCCCTTATTTCACCGACCCCGCTCGCGCTGAAGGGTCCCATTTGTTGGTTGTAGATGAATCGGCAAAAGGCAGGAGCAACTCGTAGAGAAATATCAACATGTCCCGCCGCAAGCAAGCCAAGCCACAGCACCTGAAGTCAGATGAAGAAGCACCGCAAACTGGCCTCCGCTCAACAAATGGTATGTGACCGGGGATCTACTGACTTTTACTGTATTTACTAAAGATGCTGTTAGAGGCTGTCGATCATCAGGAGACAACAGACCTCCCATATAAACAAAAAACAACTATAATTTTCAGAAAAGCTTTAGTTAAGGCTTTTCAATCAAAAGAAGCAGCCATCATATAACTTACATTAGACTGATACTGTACTCTGATGGGCCTGCTGTGGATTTATGTCAGAATAAAAAGGTGGATAAACTCTATTAAATAAAAAGGAGGGTCAACTGGCTCCTGGTCCAAACATTTTTATTTTACATTGCAGGTTAACGTTCTTCATTTAATTGTTATTGACCTGTTTCATTAAACTCTGAATTATGCCAAATGAAAGGTTGTTAGTTTTAAAAAGTTTAGGATTAGGCCGGGAAAAGGGGATTTATTGATACATGTTTTGAATTTATTTTTGATATATTTACAAATTTAAAACAATTCAAATCCATTTTTTTGTTTTGGTTTATGGACTAAACTAGTAAATCTCGTGCGCGGTGTTTGGAAAGAGGGCCTGCCTACTGTACCGGCAAAAAACACCGAAATACAGAATAAACTCACGCCACACTTTTCCGCATGGAAATAGCCATTAGTAATACATTTTATTTCAAAGTGTTGTCTTGACAGATTATGTTGGAAGTCCCTGTGTGTTTTCACTCAAGGCCTTCCTGTCAAAAAATTTAACATTTACAACTTATGGGAGACAATAAGGATATATATTATACTATGAATACACCCAGGAGAAAAGAATCAGATATGGAAATGACTTGTTTTAACGAAAGTAGCCCTCTGTTTATTTGACATGATTTGGTTCATAATACTGTATCTTTCAGGGGATCTCCTTTATTTTAATTCAATCTTATATTGATATGTGACCTATGAATTAATTTCATAAATATTAAAATCCAAGATGCTGGATTGGAGATTTAATGGCTCCCAGCATTCAGTATATCTTAATCTTACTGTTTTACCAGGAGTGTATGAAATAATCATTAATAATTATCAATCAATTAATTGTTTTCCATGGTAAATGTATTTGTAGGCTGATCTCCATTCTTGAATCATATTGATAGGCTATGTTATGATAGACCTAATGGGTTAGATCATTTCTAATATTTTAATATTTCAATTAATTAATTGTATTATCTCCTCCTGCACCAGTCAATCTATAGGTGTTATTTTGAATCTTTCATTCAGCACTAATAGTTGAGAATAACCTGATCAGCAGCAAGATTTTAACCGTAAATTAACCTGTAAAACAGATTTTGGATCAGATTTAAGTGTTTGATGACTTTATCCAAATTTGGCTGACTCCTAATTGAATTCGGCCTTCCCCCTCTAAATTTGGTGCAGAATGCCTGAGCAAGTCCTGCTAGGTTCCCACTGAGTCTGTTCATCTAAATTAATCTAAACTAGTCTAATCTAATTTATTACGATGCATTTCACATTTCTGTGTAAAAGCACATTATAGTAGCCTTTGTTAATCTTTTACGGCATCATCGTCCGTGTTTCCTACAAGGCAAAAGGCCTGTAAAACATTGTTTAATGCGTTAATTCAACATTTCATCATCATGGTTCTTGCCATGTTTTTCTACACAATGTTATGTCACTCCAGTATTATTTGTGGCTGTGAAGAGGTGTTGAGTGTGGAAGAGGCCCTCCCCAGGCCTCCCACAGCCTTCAGTCAGCCTGAGATGGGCTTTGATTGAGCCTGCTGACTTAACCTTTGTCCGCCTCACCCTGCTAGGGGCAAGTGCTCCATGTCTGGATCATAATACAATTAGTACATCTGAACCGCTGACCTCTGAAGCCTACAGGTCACACAAAGAGCCGAAGAGGCTTTAACTCTGTGCTCAGTGTCTGTTTGGCTTTTCAGCTGCGTTGATGATGTTTTCTTTAATCGCCATTAAGCCACACAACAAGAAATAGGTATAAATCGGTTTTGTGTTCCTAAGCGTATAGATAGAGTGAGATCTGAGGTTTGAATCAATTTCCATCAGTGTTGTGATATTTGAAAATATAGTTATAGTTTCAGATACAAACTCTTTTCTGTTCTCTCTGGGTTTTGTGGAAGTAAATCTTACACACCAGACAAAACCCTGAGCTAAAACTGAGAAAGCATTTGCACTCCTTGTGTTTGCTGAATCGCCTTGGTGATCTTGAGACCACCCACTTGGTGAGGCAGCGACTCTGATTATTTACTTTTGACTCTGTCTACGTTTCAATAGATTTTACTCAGTCAACTCTCTTTCCCCTCTTCTTTTCTGAGCAGAAAAACAGTAAAGATCAGTTAGTAGAATTATAGATGTTAAGATGTTTGGAGGCTTCAGCCCTTTATAGTATTAACTGACCTGCTTGTTCTCTCTGTGGAGGAATGCAGAAACTGTACTGTATGTTTGCAGTGGGAATGTGTGTGAGTGTATTGGTGTATTTATAAATGTACCTGACGTCTTCTTCTGTGTTTACCTTGAACACACTGAGACTGATTCCCAGCAACTTTGGTTCATGTGGCAAAAAAGTGGTGAAACCTGGAGATTATTGGAGTGTATTGACCACCACTCAAAAACACAAACACACACGTAGACATACACACACACACACACACGCGCGCGCACACGCATGTGCACACACGCGTACACATGTGTATTCCTGCACAAACACACACATTTGAATTGCTTTAAGTCTGCACAAATGTATGTATGTATTTATGTAATTTTATGTATGTACAAGAACATAAAAAGGAAGATGCAGATACAGTATGTTCAGTAGGACTTGACAGTTTAATATGTCAGACACACACACACACACACACACACTTCAACGTCATAACTTCCTTCGTGATTTAAGATCATGTGATATTAAGAATTATTGCAGTAAATTATTTTATTTAAAAAAAAATGTATAGTAAATTATTTATCGTGACCAAAAATGCCCCTCAATATTTAACGAAAAAGGTTTGAATTAATCTGATGTCATATTTACACCTGCCTCACCTCACCCACCTCTCTCACTTCCCTCCTTTTTAAAAAGTTAAATAAAACAGAAAGAGGGAAGCCTGAGCGTATGTAACCATAATTTACTATTAATTTCCCAGAATCTCTCCATCTGGTATTGCTGTCTGTTTCCTAATGGGGCAAAGCCTGAACAGATGCAGCAGTGATTCTCAAATTCTAAAATATTTTCAGGAGGGACATTACATATCAGCTCTAGTGAAGTAGGACAAAAGGAAAATATGATGTCAAAAGATCATCATCAAAACTGAAAGAACATTTTTTTATGCACATTCGTGTTTCTGAAAATGTG
Organism: Centroberyx affinis; assembly: GCF_046629955.1. Lineage (NCBI taxonomy): Eukaryota > Metazoa > Chordata > Actinopteri > Beryciformes > Berycidae > Centroberyx > Centroberyx affinis. The sequence goes on along the minus strand of NW_027280910.1, from coordinate 215,215 downwards.
TGTTTGAATGTAGCAAATTGTACAGATCTAACCAAAATTGGTCAAAAAGTAACAATGGATTGAGATTACGAATTACAGCTCTCAAAGTTAATAATGAGAACAGAAAATCTATGTCGTATCTCATAATGTTACTCATATAAGGATCTTAGGGGCTATTTATTGGTTTCTTTCTCTTTTCTTTCTTTATTCCACTTTCCTCCAAATTTGGAACGTGTTTATTAAATTATCTTACATGCCATTTAGATATTCTGTAGTAGTTTATAATAGAAATAACATCATGCTGTCTTTCGAAGATTTCAGCTTCTAAATTGAAATCTACTATTAAGAATATTATATAAGTGATTGACTGCTGTTGTTTATCATACTGCTATTTGATGCAGAATCATAATTTTGTTGTTCTGGAAATTCGAAAAATGTATTAATTTTGTCTGGGCCAGAGCTTGGTCAAATCGCATAGTAATTATAATAATTAATAATTTGGAACATTTGTTTCAAACTGTTTGGATTATCAAATAGCTGGAGTTTGCTATATAGAACAACACAATTATTGTCAGAAATGTACACCAATCACAGGAAAGTCAATTTAGTGTACGTTTCTGTGATTGTCAACATACCTCATACTATCTGAATTGCCCTGATGCATTAAACTCCACCCATCTGGTACTCTTAGGAGGGTAAAACAAACACAAAGAATTATGTGCAGATACTATTTGACCAACATGTGGTAAGGACTCAATTTGTGGCAGCAGATGTGACACTATACTGAATTATACAAATGCACTGGAAATCAATATACTCTATGGCATTTCATTAGCTGTCTGGATACACAATGAGACGTCAGATAAGTTTATTGAATTTTATTGATTTTTTTAAAGAATATTAACATCTGAAAACAAGGAGAGTGAATAGCGCTCAACTTCCATGAGTTAAATCATGGGGCCTGTTGCTTTTTTCATTTTTCATGTTCTGAAGTTGTATTACATATTAAATATAACTCTTAACTAATGTGCTAGCACTGTATACAACTATGAACAATTAAAAAGTTGGGGAACTTTATCTTCTCTTTAACTAAATCGCATATATGATTTCAAGAAAATATAGTAGCCACTATTAGCAATTAATTACATAGTGATAAAAGGACTGTTTGTCCTTTTGGTAAAGTATCTCTATAATAAATTCTTTATCTCGTTTTTCTCCGTTATCAGGCATCTTGGAAGGCATGGAGAGAGAGGAGATGAATGCAGGTGAAAGCCGCCATGGCAGCGAGGAAACACACATCTGTGAGAAGTGCTGTGCTGAGTTCTTCACTTGGACCGAACTGAGCGAGCATCAGACGGTCTGTACTGAGGACCCGCTGGTGCTGATAGTGAAGGACGACGAGGGGATGCCTGTTCCCGAGGAGTCTCCTATCGGACCATCCCCGGTTCCCAGCATGGCACCCAGCGACTCGACCGCAGCAGAATCCACAGACGGGGGCTTTGAGCTGGGAGAGGCGCTGTTGAATGACGACAGCCTGGACAATATAGAGGAAGGGAGGGAGCGGGATGAAGCCATGGAGCTCGAGCATCGCCCACAGGACAAATACACAGCGACCTCCAGCCCCCAGCCTCCAGATTCTGCTGAGTCCGCCTCCCCTCAGATGTCGGCTGCTGCCAGCTACAGCATGCCGAGTACAAATGTGACGCTGGAGATCCTTCACAGCACAAGGGTGGCTGTCGCTCAGTTCTCCCAGGGAATAAGCAGCAGTGGCACTGGAGGGAAGGCAGCTTCGGCAGCCATCCCAGTCATCCTGGAGCACCTGCTGGCTCTGCAGCAACAACAGGTCCACCAGCTGCAGCTTATTGAGCAGATCTGCAGCCAGGTAGCCGTCATGAACAGACAACCCACACAAGCAGCGTTGAACCCAGTCTCTAGAGCGCTGTCTCTGGCACCTAACCCTTTCCCATCTCAAGGCATCATCCCTCCACCCATCCTCCCACTGTCAGGAACAATGCCCTCAGCCATCAACGGACAGGCCTCTGTTTCTTTGTCATCTGTGCTTGAAAAGTCACAAAGTCTCTCTTCACAAACTGTATGTGGCCAGTCCACCTTTAGAGATGTTGCGTGTACCTCGGCCTCCTCAGAAAACTCGCCCCCGCCCCCCTCCAGCTGCAGCAGCAGCATTTCCGCTTTACTGCCTCCTTATACCGGCTCACACACAAGCAGCATAAGCTGTACTCAGACACTGAGCTCCTCCAGCCCACTGTCCCTGGGGCAGAGCAGTCTCCTCAGCTCATCCTCCAGCCTGCCATTTCTACCTCAGAGCCCCCCCAGCAGCGTCATATTCCCCAACCCCTTGGCTAGCATTGCTGCCACAGCTAATGCACTTGACCCTCTTGCAGCCCTGATGAAGCACAGGAAAGGAAAACTGCCCAACGTATCCTTGTTCGAAACCAAGCCCAGCCCGGAGGAGCCCTTCTTCAAGCATAAATGCAGGTTCTGTGCCAAAGTGTTTGGCAGCGATAGCGCTCTGCAGATCCACCTGCGCTCCCATACAGGGGAGCGGCCCTTCAAATGCAACATCTGTGGCAATCGCTTTTCCACGAAAGGAAATTTAAAGGTCCACTTCCAGAGGCATAAAGAAAAGTATCCTCATGTTCAGATGAACCCCTATCCTGTGCCAGAGTATCTAGACAATGTGCCAACAAGTTCAGGTATTCCCTATGGAATGACATTCCCCCCAGAAAAACCAGGTTCCTCATGGCTGGATAGCAAACCTGTTGTAGCAACTCTGCCCACCCCTATGGGTCTTCCGCTTTCCTCCACTCTTACCAGTATAGGAAGCTCAAATGACCCTGTAAGTGTAACACCATCCGTTAAATCTCCCTACCGGCCAGCCTCAGGTGAATGTGCGTCTTTGTCACCTAATCGTATAGGCAGCGAGCCTCATTTCCCTCCAGTTTCAGAGTCTCCACAGTGTAACCGCGACACAGAAGCCTCCAATATACTGAAAACAGAGGGGGTACACCTGCCCCAAAACTGCACCCTGAGACTGAGGGCCAACCCAGTTACTGTGGCAACAAGCACCACAACCCCAACTGTAGCCACCACGCCCGAACCCGCCACCCCGGCATCCCCCGTCTCCAACTCTTCGCCACTCTCGCTCAACTCGGAGGAGATGAAGTTCTCATCCGGCGGCTTCCTGGACTCTATGCAAACATCTGAGACCTCAAAGCTTCAGCAGCTGGTGGAGAACATTGACAAAAAGATCACAGACCCCAACCAGTGTGTCCTCTGTCACCGTGTCCTCAGCTGCCAGAGTGCGCTGAAGATGCACTACCGCATCCACACTGGGGAGAAGCCCTTTAAATGCAAGGTATGTGGCAGGGCTTTCACCACCAAAGGCAACCTGAAGACTCACATTGGTGTTCACAGAGAAAACCCCCCAGTTCGGATACAACACTCGTGTCCCATCTGCCAGAAGAAGTTCACCAACGCTGTTGTTCTCCAGCAGCACATCCGTATGCACATGGGTGGGCAGATCCCAGACTCCTCCCTCATGGAGGGGCTGCAGGAGATGGACGGCGACATCTCCTTCAACGAGAAGAACTTCGACAGTCTCAGCAGCAATGACAATGACCTCATCGATGACATTTCAATGGAGGATGATAATGAGGAAGAGGAAGAGGAGATAGAAAATATGGAGGAAGGTGTAAGTCCGAAGCCCTTGAGCTCTGTCTGTAATTCCCCTCCCAAGTCCTCGGCCATAGTTTCAAGTATAGCAGCGCTGGAGAACCAAATGAGGATGATTGACTCCACAGTAAGCCTAAACCACTCCTTCGGCATAAAGTCACTGACTAATGGTTTTATGGACAGCGGCCAACTCGCTATCAACTTCTCTTTGACGGAGAAAAAGGTGGAGAATTGTAATGCAGTCAGCCCAAATGTGTCTGAATCCTCCAGGTCACCTCATGTGTCAGCATCTCCTGTGCAAAGCAAATCTGAAGGCATGATGATCAAATCTCCGGCCGCGAACAACAGGCCAGAGTCTCAAGAACTTTTGGCAGCCTCGGTGAAGAGAGAGCAATCTGACTCTCCTACCTCTGCAGCAGCTGTGGCGGCGGCCCAGGAGCTGAGAGGGATGCAGCCCAGCAAACTGTGTGTGAAGGAGGAGAGTCCTTACAGTATGCCATTCCAGCTGAGCAGAGAGCGAGGTAAAGTTACAAAGACATATATCCATGCAGTGATAGAAATAATAATGTATGGCGCCTACAAAACGTGTTGTACAGGGTTTTTTTCTTTTCAGGATATCCCACTAATCTGTTGAAAGTGTGCAGAATGTTGGCTTTACTCTTGTATAAATCATAATGTGTTTCAAAAAACAACTGAAGGGGGAAAAAAAACCTTCACTCCTATTCATTCATTTCAGCTGCCGGTCAAAGCATTCCAGGCCTGGTTACCAGCACTTCATCGGGCATGATAAAAACCGAGATGAATGGGCACAGTCAACCAAGCAACCCAAATGAGGGGCAGCAGCACCCGTCGTTCAGCCTCCACGTCCCTCCGGCTTATCCGTCTGTCGGCAGCCCCGGGATGACCTCGCTGCTCGGCCCCGCTCCTCCTCGCCGGACGCCGAAGCAGCACAACTGCAACGTCTGCGGGAAGAACTTCTCGTCGGCCAGCGCCCTGCAGATCCACGAGCGCACGCACACCGGGGAGAAACCCTTCGTCTGCTCCATCTGCGGCAGAGCCTTCACCACGAAAGGCAATCTGAAGGTAGAGGAGGGATATTTTTCTGTCGTATTGTTTAGGGTTCGACCGATATATCGGTTTGTTGAGATACTGGGCAGATATTGGCCTTTTATTAAATATCGGATATTTGTCCACTGCCAATATGAGGGAGATTCCTTCCTAACCACAGCTACAAAAAACAGTCTAAACCCTGCAATAAAATTTTATTTTCTTTGCACATTCTATTTCTACATTTAATTGTTCAATTATGTTTTTTTTTTGTAAATTAATTCTTCATTTAAAGGCCTAGTTGTGTGGGAGAGTTTAAGTGTCCCATGATGGTCTAAATGCTGTTTCAGCCAAGAATAAAATTCTGACACTGAATATGTAATTTTTTGGCATGAAGAAGGTCAAATTTAAAGATACTGAATATCGGTAAAACATTGTCTATCAGTGACTTGAGTCTAAAAAAACGGTGTCGGTATTGGCCTTCAAAAACCTATATCGGTAGAACCCCAGTATTATCAGGTCTTGCAAACTCTTCTAAAGTTCAAACTGCAAAAGTTGTCCATGAAATGCTTCTTTGAGTCAGAAATATATTTTACTGTTTAGTTTCACACTGAGTGTGTTTGGTAAAATTTTGCATTTCTCAATACCTAAAACACTGTTAGTTTTAGGGGTTTGATACACACTGAGACCACCCATGCTAGAAATGTATGCACTCATGACAACGTGAGGCACTTGGAATAAAAGCATCCACCGAATGCCATAATGTTATTCCTCTCCTCCTTCCCTCATTTCCAGGTTCATATGGGCACTCACATGTGGAACAACGCCCCGGCCAGGAGAGGCCGGCGGCTGTCGGTGGAGAACCCCATGGCCCTGCTGGGTGGAGAAGCCATGAAGTTCGGAGAGATGTTTCAGAAGGACCTGGCGGCTCGAGCCATGAATGTAGACCCTGGATTTTGGAACCGCTATGCGGCAGCTATCACCAACGGCCTGGCCATGAAGAACAACGAGATCTCAGTGATTCAGAATAGAGGAATCCCTCAGCTTCACCCTATGACTGCAGGCATGGACAGAGTGAGCGCCGGAGGAAGCCCCATAACCAGTCTAGGGAAGACAGGCATGGACCTGGGAACTAATAGGCATTTTTCTATGTTGATTGATGACAGTAAAGAAATTGGGATCAATTGAATAAAGGTGAATGCTGAAGAAATACATTATGCAAACTATTATGGAAGTTGAAATATTTGTAAAACACCTTGTTGTTCTTATATGTATTGTATTATATATAGACTTAAAAAAAAGAACTTTTTATCAATTGACAGAGCATAGTAGGCTATTCACATTTTGTTATTTTATTTTGCAGTCATTTGTGAATGTTGTTTTTTTTCTATACAGTACATAAATTGTTTCATTTGTGTCTGAGAATTCCTTGGTGCTGACCTGGGAGACGTGGTGTTACTCTAAAGAGGGGAACTGATGAAATCAATGATGCAAAGAATCTGCTCTCTCCTCTTGACAGCTGCCCAATGCTGCTAGCTGGTGCAAAGCACAAAATATTCTTAGAAATACCCATAATTCTAAGTTGCAATGATCTATCCTCAACATTATGATGAACAAGTCTCATTCTTACACAACTGTTGGTCAGAATAAAAACTAGAACAAACAACAGTCTGTTCAATTCACTACCTCACCCTGTTTTACAGTCTGTAGGATTAAGATGACATGAAATGTCCTCATGTTTAAACACTGAATAGAGTTTACTTATAATGATGTCATTTAACAAATTACGTAATAGAATTTACAGCTGAGTAAAGTGTTCTGGATTGAGGTCTTTTATTTCATTAAGATTGAGATGCATGTCACCAGGAACTGCTTCTGCTAGATTTACTTCTCTTTGACCTTATGCATTGTGTCAGCAATGATTTTTGCCACCCCTTATAAATTATTTTGTCTGCAAACAAACCATTCATGTATGATGTAAAATAGGAGAGGATCAAGTACTGTAGTGTACAGATGCACACTCATAAACAGAATGTATTTGTTAACGCCTTGTTTCTGTATTTTGTTTTTATTTTTCTGCTCGCTGTAGGTCTGCAGTAAATAATTTCACACTATTCTGCTCCCTTCTCAATAGCTATATTTCACAACACTGAATTTTGGAAAAATAATTCACTAAATTAATTTTATTTTAATCTGGTGCAGTCAATCATTTTCAGAGTAGGTATTACTTTTTTTTCAAATGGTGAACGAAACTCTATTTGATGTAAATAAGAGGCATCAACTTGCTGGTACAGGTGGGCTACATCTCCACTGTGAGAGGATACAGACTATTTTTCTAGAGCGCGTCCAATGGAAGTTTCTCACAGTAGGTAAATGGTAATTTCAAATTCTGTGTGGCCGACACATACCGAATAGAAATACTTTACTTGTCTGGTTCACAATATCGTATCGAGTTAAAAAAAAAAAGGTTAAGACGAAGTATGATAAAGTGGTCAGCTTTTTTCCCCAAATAGGGACTTAAGAAATATGGAATGGGGAGGATAGAGGGATGGAGAAGAGACTAAAGTATGAGTTAAGTATTTTAGTCTTGAGTTGTGGCTTGTTTTTAAATTTAGTTGAATATAGGCTTGAAAATATTGGCCCACTCTCGCCTTCCTCCCTTCTCCTGTTTACATTCTAAAACAGTAGTAGATATTTTAGTCACATCGAGACGCCATATGTTTCGTTTCGCAGTCTAATTTTATCAGAAACTATAAATTTTATTTGACACAAGTGACCATAATGAGGCTCGGCAACAGACGTTTGATATGCTGCCTTCAAGTGCCCCTCCCCCTGCGCCTTCAGTGTGCAAATCGTAAATAGGACTTGTGGCACATTCAAGTGTGTTTGGGTCAGAAATAATAACAAAACATAATAAAAGGTAATAACAAAATATAACAAAAATATACATGGTGGTTTATGTTTAATTTTACAAATCAAGTGGCAAATGTCTGCTACTAAAATAAAATGCACATCAGGCGTGTAATTTATGCTTAAAGAAATGTATTAAAAACAAAAATGCGTGACAACTGAAAGTCAAATATATAGTGAAAATAGAAATATACAATACATTTATTATTATTATTATTTTTTACCTATAATAGCCTACCAAATAATAACCTATACAGATAAAATACATCATGTTTACCATCAGTTGTTGACAAGGCCATGCTCTCTGCCCCTGTCACATCATGGCAACTCGGGTTGCCAATTCACACTTTCCCCAGTCCCATTTTTTTTGCCACTTTGGTCGTTCGTGTGCGCCAAATGCGTAATTACGGTATTTCTGCACAGCACTTGAAGGCGGCATACGTCCCGAACGTTTTTTTTTTCTCTCCTTTTTTTGAGTGTGACGTCAGGATGTGTACTGCCCAGCCAAGATGGCTGACAGCATCCCGTTAAACCCGGTGCGGCAGAACTCGAAAAAAATCCCGTATTATAACTCAGCGAGACTTTCAAGGTATGGAGGAGCTAGACTGTTTCTTCGGTCGCGAACTGAAGAAGCGGTTATTTGTCAGATATTTTCAATTTGCCGGCTCGGTGACATTTGCTCGCTGGGTCTTGATGGGTCGTGGCTGTTGGCGTTAGCTTGTGCTAGCTTTGCTGTTGTCAACGACACTGACAGGTCCCTTGTTGCCTCGTCTCGTTTGACAGTTGGTCTGTGTTGCTCTCTCCGTTATCGATAAAGCTAACAACGAATCTAACGTCACATCTACCACTGAATACTTGTACAGTATAACACATATTGTGACTAGTTTGTGAGCTAAATTAGTTAGCATACGTTAGTGAGAAAGATTCTGCTGAGCACTGCACTGCTCAGTCCCACTGCCTTTTAAAGTCACATGACAGCTTCTGTTTTCTTTTCAAGATTTCAACTAAGTTATTCACCCTTCGTTAAAGTTTCGTTTCATATAGTCACCATCCACCAGCTTATTGTACATGTTTCTGATTGGACCGTAGGACTGGACGAAGATGAGCTTGTAAAGCCCTAAGGAGTGGGCAGGAAGTGAACTAGGCGCATGACCAGGTACTCAGAGGCCAAGGAGTAGTTAGCTCACAGCAATATGGTTAAGATAGGATGTGGTAACAGTCACTGTTACTGCGCAGTTTCCCTAGTATAAATAGATATATTCGTGGTAGCTCACCACAAATGTATAATTTTAACAGCTGTTTTTGTGTTGTGAAGATGTTTATCTAGCCCAGCACTCTCTGCCACCACCACAGTCTTACGGGAAACACCTCCACCATGCTGTGTGGCCTTTCTCGTGCTCTTAATAATAAGAAATAATGCAATACTTTATTGAGCTTTGTAGGGAAATTCTCTTTTTGCTTGCTCCCTCCATAGGGAGATGAAACTGCAGGGCCAGGGCAGCGATCCTAGAGCTGGTAGGGATTCGGTGTCTTGCTCAGGGACTCTTCAGCAGGGCGGGTGTTTTCTGCCACCGGGTTTGAACCCAGGCCCTCAGTCTTTTTAACCAATAGGCCCCCCTGTTGTCACACCCCTCTTTACCGTAGGACCAGCAAAAGTTTTGTCCACAAGGCCCACCTCACCTCCTTATACTCAACATCACAGGGGGTTTTCTTTGTGTCCAGTAACAGTCAACTGAAGTTGTTAGTTTGAAGTTGAGTTTGGTGTTTACCACTTTATGCACACACTACATCACACATACAGCTCACTCAATCCATTATCACATGACACTAAATCTCGTGACACTTTGGGATCAGAATCACTAAGTACAGTAAATGGAGAGGAAATAATCTTGGTGATACTGATGCAGAGCCATGCTGACAACCTAGAGTTTTTCACAGTACATATTTCCACACATTGTGCTAGGATAGATAGCAGATTGTTTACGTGACTGAGGGTTTTCTTAATCCCCAGGGCATTATTATTATCTCTTTGGTTGTCAAACTAAATGTGCAGGAACTCTCAACAGATATGCCAGGTTGCACCGGCTTTTGCATGTTATGCTTTGCCATGATGAGCTCTGTAGGGCTGCATCAGTGAGAACCACTGTGAATGGTTGGTCTTAAGCTCATAATCCCCCTGACGCTAGTTTTATGCTTGTTCACATGTCCATGTTTTTTGCGGATACAAGTCGCTCATTCATGTACAGCTGAGAGACCATTCAGGCTGCAACCGCCTACCAACCGCTCATATCTGTGCATCATCTGCAAGTATACTTAAATTTAAGTGAAGTAAGCTTGAGTCTCCAGTCTCTTACAGACATGTGTTTATGTTTACAACTGGGATAAGTTTATTTTTTTCATCATCAGTCGTTGGCATTTTTTGTTTCATGTTTAGACCCTATGTGTAGATTACCCTAAAACATTCATCACTGAATAATCTGCATGTTTTGACATTTGTCTTGTAACCTACAGTAGCTACCTTCTTTGACTCTTATGTTATGATGATGTATTTTTTTTTGTATGATTAGATGAAAAAAAGCATGATCTGTTGGCAAAACTTTGTTGGAATAGGCTTTCATTTAGGATTTAGATTTGATTGATGGTAGTGGAAGAGGTCAGTCCCCTTCACCTGGACTCCAGACTACACACTGTTAGTAGGTGGCACCAGCAGATAATTTGGTGGCACCAGTATTTTGGTCTGGAAACTTCTTTGCAAATACCAATTCATATTTTATCTATTGAAATAGATCAAATATGAATGTTAATGTTGTGGTGCATAAAATATGACTGTGTTGGATCAACATAATGCTACAATACGTGATGAAGTAGGCAGCTTCGCTCACATCCTCTTTATATCAGATTTTATTCTGCAAACTCAGTGCTGAAGAGTTTATTTGATTGTAACATAAAATCCTGTGCAATGGTAAATATCTCAAATCATGAAGTGGTTTCTCATTTCTTTTTAAGCAGAAGGTCTATCCCAGGCAACCGAAGCAGAGTTAGTCTGCCTCATGACAGACCTGATAAAACCTATTTTGCACACGCCAAACTATCTGACTCTAGCTAATGGCCGGATAAACCTCTGCAAAAGTGTGATTGATAGGGAAGCAAAGTAGGCAATGGGCCAAGTGCAAATTGAAGTAATTGGCTGGTTTACATTAGTGGTCAGCGTATTGTCCTGTCTAACTTGTGAAATAGGACTTTGTTATTGCATAGTGTAGTTGTTTGTATTTTAGAAATCAACAGGTCCAGATACACACATGCACTGAATCAGAAATATAAAACAACAATGATGAACATGGATACCAGCTGTCTTACTTATGCTGCCTTCAGGTGCTCCTTGTACAGCACAAATTTTTTACATACAATTCGAGGCAATAGCATAATATAATACGTCACCTTTACCCTCAGTTGTTGACTCGGCTTCCATCCTCTCCGCCCCCTAAATGTCACATCTCGGCAACTTGGGTGTCATTAGAAAATACCCACTTTCCCAGTTGTAATTGCTCTTTTTGTTGGGTCATTCATTCGCACTTTATGCATATTGTATACATATTTGTGACTACACTTGAATGAAGAATTGTTTTCAGTGTTTCTCCACATCCAAAAGCAAGTTCTCCATATCACCTCTGGCTGATTATGATGCATTTGAAACCTTTATCCAAGGTTAAGCCATGGCGAGATAGATTATTATTAGATTGTTATCATTATTTACCTGCAACAATTTCCTTTTGTGTATTTAGTACATTCGGCCCAAGCGCATATAAGCTGTGTCTGAACTGCAACAAAGTGAAACGCATTTGCTTCAGTGATATTCTGCTTGGGGTTATGTAGGGTAACAAATTCACTGCAAGTTTAACTCTAGCTGGCAAATACTAGCTTAAATGCATGACTGACCATTCATCAGACAGTTTCCAAATAGTGTTATAACCTACAGAGAGAGAGCAATGGGTTTTAGGCGAGGGCAGAGTGACACTGAACTCCAGCAGCTCTGCTATTCTAAAATGGGCTTTATTATTATATATTTTTTCTTAGGGAAAATTATAAATACAAATTTCAGTTTCAGTAGCTGGGTATATAGAACCAATCTAGGTGTGAGTATGACATCCTAAAAAGCAGGTAGAGAATAGCATAAGGTAGGCTGCCGCCGCATGAGAGCAGAATGGAGAGTGGCGTTGATTTTACAGTAACCAGGAGAGCAGCTCTTCTTATAGTGAACCTGATATCCCCTTTGGTACTCATTGTGGTCTGGGTTTACAGTCGGCTATCTATCACATTTAGCTTTGTTGCAACGGAGGACTGTAGGCTTTCACTTGATTCAAACATCACAGCAGTATTAGAAAATCATTTTCATTTAGATTACGTTATCCAATTCAGGTGTCTTTGCTTGTCAGCTTGAGTTCTGTTTGTTTTGCGGTGAGAAGTTTTTATAAACCCCTTTTCTTTTTATCTCTCCTACACTATTTGGCTATTTGCATTGTTCTTATCATAATACAGTATTTATCACTTTGCTTCTGTGTGGTATCACTGTGCAAATAAACGAAACTACACTAGTTACTCATCTGTTTCTTTATGGTGACTTTGCCAATATTGTGAGGCTGTGTGTGCTTTCCCTGTTAGGCTGCAGACTTTCTTCATTCCTTAGAAGGGCCTCATGAATAAGACATTATGTGCTTCTCAAGAGTGTTTCCAGTGTTTCTTTAAAAATGGCTCAGTGATGTGAATGGGAGGTATACTCTACAGTACTTACTGACAGGGGAACTGAGCCAACCGCTCTAACTAGCTTTAATCTAGGCTTTTCTTCAGTCTTTCACTCCCACCTAATAGATTTGCCACATCTTGTGCTATGAAGAACATTCTTTCATTCTTGACAGTGAACCACCTTGGAAATGTCCAAATTTGCCAGGCTTTGGCCGCACAGCTTGTATGTAGAACATGTACAATTCAGAATCCATGTAGATTAAACACATGAGAAACTTGTAAAACTTAAAATGTTCCTACAGTTTTAGTTGGGAAATCATTAGCGTGTACACATATCTTTTTTGGTGACGTGACGTGCTGTTATCTTCATTCACCTCAAAGGAATACCATGACATCTAAAATTTTGGACTGTGCTTTCTCTTCACACCAAGCTCTTTATGGGGTGGAAGAGTTGCTGTATTTGTACCATAATCTAACCTTAATTGGCATGTTCTCATTCCTCATTCAAAACAATGGGCACCGGTAGCCACAAGCTATCACAATTCCAGGTTATTCCATTATTGATAAGCTCAGTTTCCTCATATTGTACTGTACTCTTTCCTCACAGATACTCTCTAGAAGATGAGTCCTCTAACCTGGATGAGATGCCCCTGATGATGTCAGAGGAAGGCTTTGAGAACGATGAGAGCGACTACCAGACCCTGCCCCGGGCCAGGGTCAACCAGAGGCACAGAGGCCTTGGGTGGTTCCTCCTGGGGGGCTGGAAAGTCCTCTGTGGCAGGTATTAGTCTAACATTTCATTATTGTTCACATGTTTTATTTATTGACTTTCCTAAGAGATCACATACAGGTCAACAACATAGTCTCATGTAGCTGAACCTTTTTCTTCACTTTGTTTTAACTCTATCTTGGCTCAGGAGAAAAGTTTTGAGAAAAAAATGTGGAACCACTGTCAAGAGAAACACAGTTTTCAAGAGAGTTGTTATTTCTTGAACCAATCACAATTCTCATGCCAGCTTTGCCTTTGCATCAGATGTGGGACAGAAAAGGTGTCTGTTGTGAAGACCAAGTTTTGGGTTCAGGGATGGGGAAAACCAAACTAAATCACAAGTAGGAATCACTATTCCCCAATGAAACACTCTTGGAGACTGCATACAACATGTATACAATTTTCGATAAAATAAATGAATATGAATTGCAACTTCTCCACAACATAGACCTCTAACAAATCATGGGGAGATGGTAAAAAGGCAAATGGCATCACTTCAAGTTTTAGTAGAAAATTTATGTTCAGTGTAGCGTCCAAGAATCGTTGCCAGGTCAGGTATTTTAAGAGAAAAATACAGTTGTGTAATGCTTTTAGTCTTATAAATTACTCTACTGCACTGCAAAGTAACCTAATTTTATGCCTATAGATTAGAGTTATTACACTCCAATTCAAACCTTTAATGCACTCTGAAAGTTGCGTATTGTCATTCTGTAAATGTGTGTGCATGTGTAGTGTATATTGTCAGTAAGTATGTCAATGATGATCAGTTTGGATTTCAAACGCACCGGTAGTTGTGCATGAAGTGCAAAGAGAGGATAAGGGCATGTTTTTTGGTCGAGTTCCTCGATGCGCACCATCAGTCCAAAAAGATTTTCAGGTCAAACAGAATTGGTTTATCCAGCTAATGATTAATTTGACAGGTTTTGTCCTCTTAAAATGCCCGTTTTTGCTAAATATAAGAGAGGAATATTTGTTTATGCCAGCACATTGGTGTAATAACATTTGTAAACAAATGTTTATATAGCATTTCAGTGCCCAAAAAGTAACTTTTATTGCTGGATAAATTTCATGGAATATTCAGTTTTCAGTGTCGTTTTGTTATTAGTGATGCATCTCCAGTTAAAGCTGCATATTGATTCCCCCCCCACCCCCACTAATGAACAAATCGGATTTTTCACAGCTGACCAGTTTGATGCTTTCCAGTAATTTTATGTGTGCTTAGCGTGGGATTATAAAACACAAATAATTCACGCTGAATAAGCCCTGACTATTCAAATGGCATATTATTTGAATAGCATTCATTTGCGCAAATAATCGCTCTTATGAATCTGGACTCGGGGTGCATAGAGACCACGAACATCAAGGCCAATATAAACAAGACTTTTTACCAAAGTTGATTTATTTTGTTTTATGTTTTGCCAACTTGCTTAAAAAGTGGAAAAGCCAAGGCGATCAGCATGACGGTATACACTGACATTCTCCCCTCTTTCCCCCCAGGTGCCAGTTTAGGTCAGGCTCACATCAAGCTGCTCTGATTGTAATTTGCCCCCACACTAGACTGTTTGCATTTCATGGAGATATACTAGATAAACCCCAACTTAACCATTAGCAGGTTGATAGAATGTCAAATCCTTTTTTTGAAAGTGTTCACTAAAGTAAATATGAGTCTACCCTCTAACCCTCTCATCTCTTTTTCTGATTAATTCTCATAACAATGACAGCATAATAAAATACATAAATACATAGGAAACAGATGATATTTGCAGTGCTGCTGAATCAATCTGAGGTAAAACTAACAAAGACATAGACAAATGTGCAGCACATCATGCCATCAAAACATCTTCATACAGTGTGTCTGGGTTTTGAGGTTAACTGGCTTGTGCAGCTCTGAAAGTGTCTGACTCCCACAGCATTGCCATGGGAATTCCCTCCTGGAGAGCTGCTAACCTTTTCAGATCATTTAAAGCACTAGAATGAAACTGCTTCCTTATAAAATTGTGTCAAAAGAAGCCTTCAAGATCTAATTAACACTGACTAAGTACTGTAGGATGGAGCAGGACACAGCTGTGCAGCTCATTGGCCACTATTCTCTAGAGCATGAGAAGACCGATGATTTTCTTATCATTTTAATTGAAGACATCTTTTCTTACTTGAGTTCCTTCATTCATCATCATTCAGTGTACTCACTTTCCTCCCGGACTTCAACCCTGTGACTCTTATCACGTCAAGTTTAACTTTATTATCCATTTAGGAAATTAATCTGGTCCCTTGTGCACAAACATACGTACATACACAGTAACAATAAAACATCAACAACAACATCAACAAGAATTTGGAGCAGAATCAGGGACGGAAATTTACTTTTTTTTCTACAGCAGGCTACAGTGCTTTGTAAATTCCAAAAATTCATGAGCCACATTCACTATTTCAGGTCTATTTTCAGGTCTTTAGAGTAGAATACAAGCTCCAAATTTCACTGTTTTACCAGTCAACTAGGTTTTTAGAATAGAATAGGTCCAAATAGTGTTTGGTTATCTGTCAAAGTGGCTGATATTGGCTTAGATTTAACAACATTTGACCTATTGCTGTCTCTCCCTCTCAGCTGCTGTGATTGCCTGGCCCATACGTGTCGGAGGAAGAAGGAGCTGAAGGCCAGGACGGTGTGGCTCGGCTGCCCCGAGAAATGTGAAGAGAAATACCCCAGGAACGCCATCAAGAACCAGAAGTACAACATCTTCACCTTTGTGCCTGGGGTGAGCTGGCTTTCAGAGAACAGCTTAGACCCATAGCCTGTGCTAAGCTACCCATCCTTCCTAATTTTAATTGAATGGTTCAATCTCTTATCTTTGTTCCGTATACAGTAGTTATGGCTTTGTTGATTCTATATACTTAGGGCTCTATATGTTCCTACTGTTTTTACTTCTACTTAAAATAAGTTGATGTTTTTACAGATTAATAGTTTGTAAAGTACAGTAGTATGCACTGGATCTGTCCTAATTGTTAACTGTTCCTTTCGTTCATTAAGGTGAAGGTTTACTCTGTAGGGGACATTAGAGATCCATCAGAGTTACTTATTAAAAAGCAAATGGCTCCATGATTAAGAGGCCCACCTTTTGCCCAAGCCATAAAATGTCAACTGTCTCTTAGAGACATAGATATTCTCATCGATAGCGAGCCAAACGCCTCTGTTTTTCTCCCTCCACTTTGAATTATTAAATACACACAAATTGAGTTTAGCAGTGTGCATTTTTCCCTAAAGGTCAGGGAGTTCATTAACTACAGAGCATCGTCCATTGATCCCATTGTCTCTGATAATCTGTGACTAGATGCTAGACTCTCATTATTGCAAACATTATTCAAAATTTGACCTTAGATGAATAGCCTGTTGCTTTCTACTAAAGGTCCCTCTGGGGTAGCGGCAGCACTAGAGAAGCCAAAAAGTCCCTCTGTTAGCGAAGTGCCCTCAATACATCACAGGTGGCACTTTGGTATGTGCGATCTAAGAAGTCCTCCTGAAACAATATCTGATCGAATCCAACTCAACCAAGTTCTATCGGGGAGAATGGGCTTGTTCTCCTGCTTCATTCATTATGGTGGTGATCAGTCTTGAGTGTCTTTTAGCCTCACTCAGCGACACTCAGGAAGTAACCGCCCCCTGACATTATACCAAGCTACCCTGCCAAGTGAAATCCCTACCCTGAACGTCATTCGAAAGAGAAGTTCAAAAAGTGCCAGAGTTTCCATTAGGTTAATGTAAAGTTAACAGCATTAAGTTGTATCTTTTTTCCGCCTTGGAACATGTAACCCATCCCGCCTGCTTTGTTGTTATGACTGCTGGCTGCGTCCCGGTTGTCTTCCCTGGCAGCTGTCGTCGTCTTTGACTCACCTTGCTGACATATTCACTCACCTCGCTGCATCCCTGTCTCCTTTCCCCTCTCAGGTTCTCTACCAGCAGTTCAAGTTCTTCCTCAACCTCTACTTTCTGGTGGTGGCCTGCTCCCAGTTTGTGCCATCGCTGAAAATCGGCTACTTGTACACGTACTGGGCACCTCTGGTAAATGCACTTTATGCACTTTTTGGATAATATAGACTGATAAATATCAACATGCGAGGAAAACATCACCCACATATTTTCTTAACCAATGTTTGAGTCATCCTGTCATCCCATGGAGACACACAGTACCTGGCTTTCTGTTACACTAACTGTCAAGTTGTTGAAAACGTATTTCCCATGTTTGTCAGAGGAAGAGGTATCGGAAAACAACATTTTTATTCCTATAACCTCATTGGAGAGTAAACTATTACTATAGTAATTATTTTTCAACAACTGACTGTTGAGTATCCAACGGAAAGTTTAGTATGTCTCAAATTTTTGTTTACATTTCACAAATTGACGCATGTACTTTTGTTGTGTGTAATCTGTATTCTATATGTTATGTCAGTGGGTTCTGCTGTTACTGGAGCTTTGTAAGGCACTTTTCATATGGTGTGATGGATATGATTAATCTGTGTTGTGATATTCTTTGTCACCCAGGGTTTTGTGTTAGCCGTTACAATGGTGCGAGAGGCTGTGGACGAAGCACGGCGCTACCAGCGGGACAAGGAGATGAACTCCCAACTCTACAGCAAGCTCACAGTGCGAGGTGAGGTGGGGGAGGGGGTAAAAAAAAAATCTATCCCTGTTCCTCCTCATGCCTGTAACCGATTGCTGACATTATGGTAACGGATATTTCGGTGTATAGTGAAGCTTTCCCCATGCAATTAAGAGACGACACTCCACTGGATCTACACTTGTAACAAAGGTCATTCTTCTCGCTGTAATTGCATTGATTTTTTTCTCTCCAATTTCTCAAGACTGTATGATCTAAGATCTATCCCTTTGTTGAATGTGTGGTAAATCCCCTTGTGTGATATCTGTGACTGTGGCGGAGGATGTACCTTTCACACCCTGTGTGCATGTGTGCATATACACAGTTGTGTGTGCTTGCGTGCACAATAGAAGAAGCAGGATTTTTAGTGGATATAATTGAGAGTGACCCTATGTGCCATTGTTTTTGTCTATGACTCAGACCAGAGATCAAAACAGAAGGGTATTACATTTGCATGGCCAGGGTAATCAATCTCTCAGAAATTGAGGGAGAAAGAGAAGAGCAATAGGAAAAACAAGGTTGTGGTTTTAAGAGTCAGCGTAATTTTTAAGGGCCAGAAATCAATACCTGCATTTTATTTCACCACTGCTCAAAAATTCTGAGCACATCTTAAGAATTAGTCAGTCTAATTTGAATGTGCCTGTAAAGTGAAGTTAGGATTACTGTCTGTCAGGAGTCTTTCACATCTTTCTTCATCAAATCTGCTTTCTCCACAGGGAAAATTCAAGTGAAAAGTTCTGACATACAAGTTGGAGACCTGATCATTGTTGAGAAGGTGAGGCTTTAGTATTTTCTATAGATGCATGCAAGGATTTAAAAGGGATCACTTTTGGGTGCAGGCCAGAGTTTCATACTACAAATGTTATGATCCTAGATGTTTATCAGCCTGTAGTCTGCCATTTATTTGATTTATATATCCTGAATATCTACTTCTTGGCCTCCAGGTAAAATTTCATAATAACATCACTTTATTTCATAGGCAATAGACAATTTTGAATATATTACCTACACTTTACTGTAGCCTAAGCATTATCAAAAGCCATTAAGAGGCAAAATTGTAAATCCCATTGTAGCCTAGTTAAATACAATAACCTGTTATTTTAAAACGTCAACAACCCCATGCATTACTGGTATTGAAGCATGCCCTGACTAGACTCCCCCATCTTTAAAGTGAGTTATTCAGCATTGATAAGTGAATGGATGCAATGCAAAATCCTTGTCAATGAAGAATTACCACTGCTTTACCTCGCTAACCCCCCATTCTTCTTTCATTCTCCTTGGGTTTAAGTTAACATGAAGAGCATTGCCTCTTTCCCTGATTGTTCTGGCAGTTTTGGGAAATAAGTTTTCAGTAAACCTTTGCACTTGCCTCTCTTCAAATTCGTGATTGTGTGCATCAGCTACAGCTCTGCCCACCTGCTCGACAACAAAAAATAGGATTTCTGAATAATTAACCAAAAAGTTTGAGGTAGACAAAATAACTAAACACTAAAACTGGATTTGAATGCACAGTACACAATGTTATCCCAGTTGTGCTAGTGCTGTGAATACTGAGAATACACTTTTGGCACTATGAAAATCCCACTCACCTGTTGGACTTGTGGTCTTGAGTTTCAGCCCAGCCAAGGTGAAATCTAGCTGCTGTTGGCAAGTGGACAAGTTAAATTTCCATTACTGTGTGTTAGATAGACTTTAGAGAACTGGTTCTCCTTCACCCCCTGGTCAAGGTAGTGACCTTGTTCAATTATTCAGGAAGATTCAAACGGCCTCTGCCGCTACTCTCAGTGACATTCCACCATTTGGACTCTTTTGTTTTTTTTATTCCTTTTGTAGAACCAAAGGATTCCTGCAGACATGATCTTCCTGAGAACATCGGAGAAAACCGGTGAGCAGAGAAAGTGTTTGTGTAACTGTATGGATGTGAAGCATGGCAGTGCTGAAAACCCTTCAATGGATAAATAAAGGTTAAAAAAGAGACAAAAACATCTTGAAAAGCATAAGCAGATCACTCCATAATGCATGTAGAAAGAATACATGGTCACAGAAACCACAGCAGTGCAATCTTCCATTTGATTTACATGATTTTAGAAATAGACTGAATGCTACATGGTGACGAACATTGTGTCCCCTGAGGAACTGTAACAGACTGTGTCAAGCTAAGTTGAGTGAGAAATATGACTTTTTTTCCACACACTTCCCGTCCTTTGACATCATCTGATCAAGGCGGCCTGTGATTCATATGATTTATCTCACATTCTTTCAGTGACTGATGATGTAAATTCCAATTAATCAATGAGCCGCGTCAGATCCTGGCTCTTTTTCTAAGGGGCATTGGGAGGAAATGTTCTGAGGACATCATTTCCATCAATCTCTGATGTGCCAATATGCTTGGCAGGGAGCTGTTGATGTCTTTATGCCTCACACACACACACACACACACACGCCTCTCTCTTTCACACACCCACACACACACTCTCATACTCTTTGTCTTTCACACACACTCATGCACACACACACACACACATTTCATGGTGTTATGTGAGGAGTAGAACTGCCATTGCAGCGGAAGGAAAGCATGAATCATCCTCCTCATGGTAATGTTTTCCATCATACTTAACCCTCCAGGGACCGTTTATAGCTGCCCTTTACCCTCTCTGTCAAATAGTTGCTCTCATCCATCAGTTTCATATGTAATATTACCTCAGATCAATACAGGTCATGACTGCTGAGCGTTTATTGGGCCTTGCGGCGCCCACAAGAGCCACAGAGGCTCTGTATTGTCCACTGTGCTGCGTTGGTGGCATACTTTGGCTTATGTCAATTAATTATAACATATTATATTATAACAGCATTTTTTTACGCATAGTACATGTCTTTTAATTATGCAGTTTATGATTATGTATCATACAGAAATGTGGACTTTGAAGCATGCGATATGCTATATTTAATCTCTGAGACATCTGAGGGATTTACTTCAGAATAGGGCTGAAAGATATTGACTAATAATCAAATTGTGATTATTTCACAGAATATTGCAGTTGCGATTTAAACTGCGATTCATATCAGTTTTTCTTGTCATACATTTTTCAAAACTTTAAAATTGTTTAATTTTGTTAACAAAATAGATGTCGGTGTGCAGGATTTACTGAGTTTGAGTATGATGAATGGTTTTCACCAATATTATACTTGATTCATGGAGCAAAGATTACCCGCAGTACTACACCTTTTCAGAAATCCATTTTGGACGCAACTCTCTCTTAAACAATGAATTGCAGCCTCTACGATTTGGAAATTGCTTAAGTTCATATTGCAATTTTGATTATAGCGACAGCAAGACCTCACCTTCAGTGCAAAACATATAATAAATATACAAAAGACTTGATAGCTTTTCTGTCTCTGCTTATTTTCCAGGTTCGTGTTTCATCAGAACAGATCAGCTGGACGGAGAAACGGACTGGAAACTGAAAGTTGCTGTTGGCTGCACACAGCGACTACCAGCGCTGGGGGTACGGATAAGTTACGACAAAGTGTATCTCTTAGGTTATCGAACTTGCTTCTGTTTCTGGCAACAAGTGAGCCGACTGCTATGAAGGATGAGTAAACAAGTGAATGAGTGTTCTGTTATCACTAAAAGCATTGCTCATCAAGCAAAGTCGTCTGTGCTGTAATGGAAACCTAATCACCAGTGACAGACAGCAGGAACAATCTAGACCTGACAGCAGCTTCCTTTAACTGGAGGTGATACTCAACACTTAAGATTTAAGTTGAATTGATGGGTTTTTTTGTTGCCACTTAATGTGATCACAGAATTAAAGTTTCAGCAAGTCATTTGATGATTGAGCTGTAGCATCCATATTGGGTTTCTAGAGGCTTGAGGATGGTAAGGGTTGTCTTCCTTTTTAGTCATTATTCAAACCTGTTGCCATGTTATCATCCTTTCAACTCGGGGATGCACCATTCTAGATTTACGACTGATACCTTGCTAAAATAGGGTATCTGTAGAATCTGTAGAGAATTTCTCCCAAACTAGTATAGGAAACAAAGCAAATCAGTTGTTGTGTGATTGTTTTCACACATAGATGGATGTTAGATCTAGTGGAGAAAAGTGGATGACATACTCTTGACTCTTGAGCTCAAACCAATAGCTGGAGTCTATAGTTTGTTAAAATTAATGGACCGGGTCAGAAGTATGTTTTGGCAAACAGTTGATGTTTAATACTCAGTATCAGCAGTTCTTTCAGTTCCTCAATAGCACTTAGCGATTTGGATTTATACAAAGCCATGAGGTCATACTAACATCCAGTAAATAGCGATGTGCTGGATCGATACAGTTGTTAACCATGACCCCATGTGTTTTTATAAGAATCTGTTTTTGTGTTATTAGTATGATTTATCAGTATCACATAGTTGAAGAGGAAGTCATATTGAGTAATATAGTTATGTTATCTGATGACTGGGATGATAGAGCGAATCTGAGTGGCGTGTCATTTGATGTTTTAGATGTGTTTTTGTCTTCCTTATGAAGTTTCAAAACCACACTGTTCCCATTGAACATTGACTGCATTCAGACCCTAATATCATCATTCTTCAATATCTGATCGCCACTACTAAAGAAATCTAGTCCGTTTGAGTGTCTAAGCTCATCAGCCAGGCCCATGTGTCCGAACGTGATTCCACCGTGTCTCCATGTCTTCTATCTGTAAAAGGCTGGAGCAACCTTACTCTCCATTGGGGGCTCAGTAAAATAATCTCCCCTGCTCCTCCTTAACCGCTCTGCCCATGTTCTCACCAGGAGAACACTATCTGAGCATGACTGAGGGATGCCTGCTCGCTGCAGAGGCTGCCTGCCTGCCTGCCTGCCTGAATAATTTAATGTTTACAATCAATTTTGTTCCACATGGGGAAAAAGGCTGGTGTTAGATGCTTGACAGGTCATAGCTGCAGTCTTAACTTGTTTGAGTGACTGAGAGAAAAAGATGATTGGAGGCTGATGTTGCATTGTTTTGTTTATTGTTTATTGTATTGTCTTCTTTGAAGGTTTGTGTCTTTTTTTTTGCTCATATTCAAACACCTTCCTCATATTTATGTAATTCCCATTCCATTACTACCCATAACATAATTTATTTTACATTAAGAGAGTACATGTACAGTACATTAGGTTTTACATAACCTTCATGGAGAAAAGACATCTTTAGACTTTAGGCATACAGCTGACACTCTTATCCAAAGCATCTTAAAATGAATGCAACAAGAATTAGCTTAAATATATAGATTGCAAACATTAAAAACATCCTATAGTAAAGAGTACAAGGGTTGTAACCACACCACCCAGACAAAATTTCAGTGTTATCCTAAAAAAAAAAATAGGTGTGAGAATTCGACCCACGTGTGCTAAGAGAATCACTCGCTGGGACAATTTAGTTAAGTGAGATTGTGTTTGAATTTTGCACTCACTGGTCAATACTGAAGGCTTTTATCTCTCCTTATCTGTCATGTCTCCTTTCCTCAGGACCTCTTCTCCATCAGCGCCTACGTCTACGCCCAGAAGCCTCAGCTGGACATCCACAGCTTCGAGGGAAACTTCACGAGGGTAGAGTAGCTCGTTGACATATTTATGACTCACATACAAAATCTTAAACGCACGCAGGTTTTCCATGAAAGGAATTAAGATTGACACAGCAGATGCGTATCACTGTAATGTGTTGACAAATGGCAACAATGGGGAACTTGTGTATCCATCCGGGCCTGTTGTTATCTCCAGCAGGCAATGCCTCTTACATCACAGGCAGGTCCTCCCAGCTCCAGCTCCATCCATCCCCTCTTGTTGCTCAGTGATTTTTTTTTTTTTTTTTTTTTTTATTAATAGCAGATTAGCGCAGCCCCCACGGAGAGGAGAGCTCCAGTACAAAGGGAGGCTTTGTGGCCCGTCTTCACTCTTGGCCACACACCAGGCTTAGTGAGCGAGCACTTCCTCCGCTCATTCATCCTCCGCGGCCTTCCTTTGCATAGCGTGTGCTTTTAGTCTGAGCAGGATGGGGGAAAAAAATGGGTTCCCACAGACCCGCAGCAAATGAACTTACCTATTTATGAGGGTTTCTTTTTCCCTTTTTTTTTTTTTTCCTTGAGACGGATATGCCGGTTTCGTTTCTATGCTCTCTGCTAGACCCCCTCTGCACTTATGAACACCGTAGTATGATGCCAATGTCAGAGCGGTCAAGCATTCTGCAACCTGCCATTTATTTTTCATGCACCTCTTCCCATGTTTGAGTGGATTGACAGGATGTGGGTGCTTAGGTATCATAATTATCATATCAGGCAGGCAATTTGAGCTGAAACTGGAGCCTTGACTCTGCAATCCTGACTCAAGCCATTTTCAGCATTCGTCTTTATTTAAGAGTGAGGGATAAGGAAGGGGGAGGGTGAAACAAGAGGCTCTCCAGGGGCTTATTTATCACTGAAATCTCATCTACGCTCACTCTCTATACTGTTTTAAAAAGGAGCCTCTATTGCCATGCCAAATCTAGTGAAAGTATTGATAAAGGAGGCACTGTATTGCTGCAGTAGGCCCTACTGTGTCAGGTGCTTGTGAAAATTAATGGCACAGAGTGGAGCCTGGCCATGGTCAAGCTGCATGCATTCTCAATCGAGTTTCGTTCAGTTCAATTCAAATCTTGTCCTGTTGGGGAAATTTGGTTTGTAGACAGGGTTTAAAAGCACATTACAAAATACCACAGTATATATACAGAGCTGAAAATATCACTCAACACATGAAACTAACCAGCTTTATTGAAAATTACTTTAACGGGTTCTATGTGTAGCTTTTTAACATCAATAATCATTCCCACATAATTTCGAGACATTAGATTTTGAGAAATACTGGCACTAACAATACCACTGGTGTGTGATATAAGCTACCAATCGGCACATAATTAGTCATAATTAGTTGACTCCTTTCCAACCAGTTGATACGATGACCATCCCCCCACGCTAAAGGACATCAAGTGGTCAGCGAAAAAACTGCCTTTAAATAACAAAAAAATAAATAAATAACCACTCTCCACAAATAAGCCGGCCTTCATCCCAACAAAGCTTAATGGACAACCACCAAAGTTGTAATCAATTCATATAATAAATTACTCTTCACCTAGACATTTTGATACATAAAAGAATACATCTTTATCATAAAAGCCTTAAAAAGATAGCACCTGTGTGATTTGGGGTTTTTCCTATCGCCATTAATGCCCATGAAAAGTCTAAACCCACTGATGTATTTGCCACAGTCAGAAGCGATTATTGTCTGTTCTACTGCAGGTTTGCCCAGCTTCCTTCATAGGCTCCTGTTGTTTTCAAAAATACATTAAAACCAGCTTGTAGAAACACACTTCTGCCTGAATTAACATAATCATCATTTTAAACAACACGTGTATTGTATTTTTTCCTAACATTACTTTATAATGCTACAATCATTGCAGCTGCAATCGTATCAAAACTAGTTCCATTGTTCCTTTTTTGTGTTCCTGATCACATCTTTATTTAATGTAGTTGAGAGTTTGCTGTAATCAATGCATGCGTCCCTCACAGTTGATGTAAATCAAAACGTGAAAGCCTAAATCAGGTTCAACCTCAATATTCATTTGATTTTTGGGGGAATTTATCATTGAGCTGCATTGATTGCCTTTTACTATCTCAAAGCAAAATTCATTGCTTCCTAGTGTTCATTTTTTTCACGTCTGCTCCGGGGCTTTACATGCTGGTAGTAATTAGAAGTTGGCTGATTGTAGAAATAAATTCACAACATTGAGGTATTTCCTCCAACCAGCTAGTTCTCACTTCTAGGACGCTGCTTTGTGGCGCTCAGCAGCTTGTTTTTGTTTTTTTGTGTTTTTTTGTGTGCTTTTGCTACACAAGAAATTGCCCCATTAAGGGACATTAAAGTCTACTAATCTAAACAATCAATGTCAGTTTGAAATCAACACATTTGCAAATTTACAAGCGTTGCAAATACTCGACCATTAAAAAACATGTCCTTTGATTTTCCTCAGGTAGCCATCCTAGTAAATTTTTGTTTTAAATATTTTTCCTGTTTGATGCACTAACGTTCAAACCTTCCATATCTCATCATTGAAGTTTGCACAACTGAAAGCATGTTTTTGAACTACACTGCCCATAATACATTGCACCTACGATGCAGCACATGGTGTTAGTCAAACCATTAGTGCTCACTTGAGTCACACTGGCAGTGCCAACAGGTTCTGAATATAAAGGCAAAGTTTGATACGTAGCCTACAACATATTATGAAGAAGTACCTCATTTGTAAGTGGCTGTATGTTATATTTGCTTCACAAAGGAAGAGATAATCAGATGGCAGTATAATAGCTGGCTAATGTTATCATAGCTAGTAGAGTAAGTTAGTTAGACGTTAGTGCCTGAACAAAGACAAGATACTGAGCTCACTAAATGAAATGTCAATGACAATGCAGTCAAACTGTAGCCTACTTAGATATACTGTACATGCACAACAGGAAAAAACAAAACAAAAAAGACACCAAGATACTGACACTTTCATACTAGCAGTTTAACTTACCATTTGTTAAGTTTTTGTATTTTTTATTTTTCATTTCCCCTGTAGGAAGACGCAGACCCCCAGATCCACGAGAGCCTGAGTATTGAAAACACTCTTTGGGCCAGCACAGTTGTTGCATCTGGTAAGTGAATGACAGCTGTGTTCATTTCAAGTCTGCTTACATCTTGACTTGAGATAAGAGGTTTTTTCCAGTTGGTGCCATGCCTTGTAGCCGTAGTGTATTGATGCCACACACAGCTATAGAATATTGAATGTGTATATGTAGAGTAACATGTATAGTCTACTGCCCATTGTATGTTTTGGGCTTTCTCTGTCCAATATATGTGAGGCTCTGTTAGGGTTGGGATCCGTTACCCGGTTCCGTTTTGGAACTGGTTCCAAGTTTGCAAAATACCCGGATTCGTTAATCCCCAAGTCGAATAAATCCTCTTATTGAATCCCCCGTCCCCCCTGATGATGTCATATACACCTACATCCTCAGTCCCCACTTGCCAGTGCGTTTGTCAACATGGCGGATCGACACAAGCGGTGAAAAGCGCGGGCAAACAAATTGCGATGAATAAGCACTTATCAACGCAGCATTGCGTAAAAGTTAACAAGTGCTGTGTTTTTGAAAATTTCTTTGTATTTCCCCCCCCAAAAAATTACATAAAAAGGTTTGATAAGGGATTCAAAAGGATTTGGATTCGATACTGGATTCAGATTTGATAAAATGCTTTCGAAACCCAACCTCAGTTGTCTTTCTACCATGTGTATCAGTAAATTGGAAGTGTATTTCTGCACCATTGTGATTGCCCTTGTAATATCAAAGTTGTGTTAATGCCTCCACCCATGACATTAAACCTTGGTGTTTGGGATTGGTCTGAAACGGCTATCCACGCTTGAACTGGAAAAACTCTCTGAAATGTACAGTTGAGGTAATCCTCCCTCGTTCCAGCTAAGCGATTCCCCACAGAAACGGTTGTGTCAGTTGAGAGTGTTTGTGACGCTCCCAGCGATGGCCACACCATTGATTTGCGGTGTGCCTCTCCCCCCCGGCCTGACCTTGACCAGAAGAACACACACACACACACACACACACACACACACACACACACACACACACACACACACACACACACACAAAGTCTGACTTAGACCCCTTACATCATCTCTGCTTGGGAATGTCATTGTCCCCCGCAAGCCTCTCCTTGACGGACACTTGATAGCCTCTACAGTGGCGTTCTGGGCGTTTTAAATGGCCTGGATCACCGTGGATCCACTGTCTTAGGAGGCCGAGTCCAGCTGTGACAAGAGAATTAGTTGTTGGCATATTTAAATGAAAGCCCTCCTGCATGCTGTGCCACATACCATTTGTCACATTGTTCCAATTTTTCTGAAGTTAGAAGTCAAAGAGAACAATTCATTACCTTTCTCATCAGGTTGTGTAACTGGTCTCTTCTCTCTGTCTCTTCTCTCTGTCTCTTTGTTTCTTTCTCTCTTTCTCTCTCTCTCTCTCTCTCTCTTTCCTAGTTTAGTTTTCTCCCCATTCTTAACTTTCTCTCTTGCCACTTTTATAGTTTGGGGATTCCAAGGGCTGTATTTAAGTTTATTAGTACCCTTGCTCTCCCATTAAGCTCATTTAATATTAATGACTCATTAATCCTTTGTAATAAGGCCACCTTAATGAATCGGCAAATAAAGATGGTGGCGTATTGATCAGGTTTTATGAGCTTCCATAGGATGGCTGAAGGCCCTGGGAGCCTAAGCGTATTAAACCCCTGTCTGTTGGGTTGAGTGGCAATGAGACAACTGCCTCAGCTCAGCCTTATTGTGTTTCTTCTCATGCAGTTCATCTTACTTGACCAAGATGAGTGTGTGTGTGTGTATGTGTGTGTGTGTGTGTGTGTGGAAGGGGGGTGGGGGAGTTAATGAGCAGCATTACTTTCCTTGTCTCCCTCTTTGGCAGGCACAGTGATAGGGGTGGTGATCTACACAGGCAAAGAGACCAGAAGTGTACTGAACACGTCCTATGCCAAGAACAAGGTGAATACTTTTTTGTTTTGTATTTCTGTAGAGAGAGAGAGTATGTTCTATGATTTGTGAGAGTTATTGTTCGCAGATGCATTGAATGAAAGGATAATCTTTTTGTTTTTTTTTCTGAATAACCAGGGATGTGATTAGCAAGACAAAGCAGGAAAAAAACAAGAAAGAAAACAGTCATCTCTCATTAGAACAGAATCAGTTTTGTATGTCGGTTTTGTAAAAACTATAATCTGAAAAATCACATCCTTGGCAACACACAGATTCACCAAAATACTGTAACACCGCCTTTATGTTTATTATTTTCTTGGCACTTAATTGATTGATTTGCATTGTTTTTTGGGAAAAATGAACGAATTAAAAAAGTGCCATGTAATGAGGTATATCTTCATTTTATACCCTGTTCAAACATCTGAGAGTAATTCATTTATTTCCCAAAGCATGGGTAAACATAAAAATACTAAAGGCCACTTTGGTAGTGCTAGCATAAATGTAAATGATTTTCAAAAGCTGCAGATGGTAAAAACAGAGAAACATCTGCAAAGTTCCCTACAAAGTTCCCTTCATGCATCTCCTTTCCCCTGCCTCTAATCACTAATCAATCACTATGGAGAGGTGGTTTTTTAACCTTGACTTTCTAGATAAAGTTGAACCTGTCAATGCAAAAGGTCGGCGCCAGTTGCTAATTAACCAAGAGGGAAATTAACTAACCGAGGATTTAAATGACATTTTCAGCAGAAAGTTAATCCCACAGAATCCCCATTGAGCGTTTTGTCCCCAGATTGAGGAGATTAATGAAAATTTGCTTCTAAATATAAGATTTTACCTGGAAGATCGTCAGACTAGATAGACACGGGTCAACTGATAGAGGCGGGCATCAGCGAGATCTCAGTGGCGATGTTTTGGCTACGGTGCAAGACTATCTCTGCCATGCAATGACATTTACACACAAAGTTATCACCTACAATGGTCTGTTGTTGTAAAGCTCTCCGCGGCACAACGTAGCCCCCTTCCTGCCGCAGCACAGTTTTGACACCGGTGTCTTTTAATAAGAACGCTGATGTGGCCGGTCGAACGGCGGGGGCTCAGTGTTTTGTGTAAGCTCCACAGCTGAGAGGAATTCAATATTTCAAGGAGATGATGTCAGAAGTGCCAATATGGAGACTGGAGATTGGGGGAGAAAGTCGATACAGTGCGGCTAAAGTCGCAAGAACGTTTTGGCCTCATATAATCTGTTGTGACACCGGCCAGGACAATGCCTGCACTTGATCTATCTGACAGGACGTCAGGCAAAGATTCACTCTTTGTCTCAATATTGTTAGACGGACCTCTGTCTGAGTAAAGAGACGGAACAATGTCATTTGACGAGCCTGTTCTTCAACAAAGACTGTTTGAAGTTTATCCAATTTCCAATACTCCGGTCTCTTCAGATGCCTCTCAAACGATGTTACAGCCTGAAAACAAATGAAAAATAGTTTAACCACAATTTTAGGAATCGGTATATGTTAATTTTCCTGACTTCTTTGATTTGTCTGTGTCACAAGCGCTATACAAGACACTTCTCACTGACTGAACTCCTGATATTCTTTGGTTTTAACTCGATGAATATTCATGTCCCGGGACTGCAATTCTTCATCAGATTTCACACACATGCTAAAATACAAGCCGCACAGGCAGATCGAATCATTCCTTTCACTTTTAATGGCTTGGGGATGAATGGAGTAAAATATGCACTTTTATTCATTGATAGCATCTTTAGGTTGAGGTAATTGAGTCCTTTTTCCCCCCTTGACTGAATGAATAAT
The DNA here is from genome assembly GCF_046629955.1 of Centroberyx affinis. Classification (NCBI taxonomy): domain Eukaryota; kingdom Metazoa; phylum Chordata; class Actinopteri; order Beryciformes; family Berycidae; genus Centroberyx; species Centroberyx affinis. The sequence goes on along the minus strand of NW_027280910.1, from coordinate 185,016 downwards.
GACTTCATCTGATCCTCGGCAAGCCTTGGAAAATTTAGACCGGCCATTGTTCAAGCAGAAGGGGATCCTTTGCTTTTCAGGCATGCACTGTGCTCTCTGTCTTAATTTTTCTTCATTTTAATCCACCCAAACCCCCTATTTTTCTCAATAGCTCAACCATGAACCATGTAGTGAGGCACCGGGGTGGGGAGATACCCACCCGCTCCCCTTACCCTTCCCTTCTCCGCACTCTGCTACTGGGAGTTTAACAGCAACTGATAAATCAGTCACACTGGTCTCCCAGCTCTCCCAGTCCTCTGGGGAATGGGGCTGGTGGGGGCTTAGGCAGCAGAGGAATTCTCCTGCTTTTTATATGTGTGTGCCCCCTCCCCTCCTTTTCAGAGCAGCTCCTTTATATGAGGGAGCGGAGATGTTATGTTCTGCTGTTTTTGTAAGCGTGGTGCGTTAGATGAAAGCCCTCTGTGTACAGGGCTTTGCTGTGAGCCCTGCCAGAAAGGGGAAGGGCGCTTCTTTATTTGACATCTTTTTCCCACATGCTCCATTGGCTGGGAGATACACTTGAAAAATAAAAGAAAACTCTGACCCTTTTTTTTTTTTTCCTCAAGAGAGAGCCATCTCAATATGGGAACTTTCTCTATTTTTGAAGCCTTTTGACCTTCTGTTGAATTCAAGGAGCTGCATGACAATAATTCAGTTTGTGGTTTACCACAAGAAAAGTGCCACCAATAAACTCATTTATGCTGTACACACGGTTTGCATGATAAAAGCCTGCAGCGAAGAATGCCTTTCATTTGTTGTTTTTTTCTCCCTGTGGGGCATATTGTAAGCTTTTGGGAGCAGATGGGAACGTAACAAAGAGTCTTCTCTTCACAAATATAAGTTGATATACTTGTCAGAAATGGAATAAGATTTACTTTTTTTCTGCAATCTGTACTGAATATTGAAAGTTTTATGAATTGTGTGAACTGTTGTAGAGTTATAGAGTATAGAATGGATCAAACATGTATAGACTTTGGTCAAATTGTGTTTACAAATAATTCTTTATTTGTTTTAACCCTTAGTTAAAAGTTAGTGTGAGGTCACATTGATAATTGATAATTTTGATTGTCTTAACTTTCTGGCACTCACACATGGGCTAAAATAAATCATGAAAAGTATTTGCAAAATTACTAATTGATCCAGGTCTCATCATAGTGTTTTGTAAAGTATGATATCTGCCCTTTTACCTTTTTCCAAGACCTGTGCATCCTGACCTCTGACCTCTTGTCCCTACAGGTCGGCCTGTTGGACCTGGAGCTGAACCGCCTCACCAAGGCCCTGTTCCTGGCCCAGGTGGTCCTGTCTGTTGTCATGATAGCGCTGCAGGGGTTTGTGGGTCCTTGGTTCCGCAACCTGTTCCGATTTGTCGTGCTGTTCTCTTACATCATCCCCATCAGGTATTTTGTTTGCTCTGTGACTCTCTCATGCTTTGAAACAGAGTTGTTGATGTTTGTTGTCTGTTATTCTGTGACCACAACCAAATAATCACATGTGGTCTAAAAATGGAAAAAAAAAATAAAAGCACAGGAAAGAAATATGAAAATAATTGAAATCTTCTATGCCTGCTTTGAAACAGAAGTTGTTCATTTGCTTTTTTTCCAGCTCTCTACATAGCACAAATACATTTATAGGACCTGAACTTCATTTCAGTTTTTGTTTTAGATGTGCTGCTTTTTTATTTTAGGCTTACTATTTTTTTTTTTTGTTCCTATGTGTAGCCTGCGTGTTAACCTGGACATGGGGAAGTCGGCCTACGGCTGGATGATCATGAAAGATGAAAACATCCCTGGCACCGTCGTTCGAACCAGCACCATCCCTGAAGAACTGGGTCGGCTGGTCTATCTACTGACTGACAAGACGGGTAGGAGTGCACACAGTGAAGAAACACAAAAACACATAACAAATCACCACAACGTACCTGCATACTGTAGGGACAAACATCACTTGGTAAGACCAGACAGCAAGTCAATAGCTCATTAGTGCAAAATACAAAGTTAATTAAAATGCTACATCATTTCACATGCATATTAAGCAACCTAATTGTCGCAGTATAATAAGCTTAAATTCCTCGATAAGCTTAATTTCAACATTATAAGCAACCAGATGTAAGGAATACGAGGTTCAGAGCCACATCACACTGAGGATAGATGAAACAAATATTCCTGTGTGTCTAGAATGATCAGAGAAGTGTCTGGTAAAGAATTGTTAGCTAAAGAAATAAGAGCCGAGGACAAAAGGTGACATTTCCGAAAACCTACAGAATTCCCAGGAGCTGTTCGGGCCTCCTTCGACTTGGCTTATTTCACTATCATGGCCTGATTCTTGTATAACAAATGAGTGTTGTTTGCTAATGCCAGACGTTGTATCAGAGTGATAAACTCCTGCGGTGGTCCTAACATGCTTCTTTGTCTCACCCCACCGATCTAGGTAGGAATAGATTAGCTTTAGAGCCTATTTATCCAAGTTGATAGTTAAAGCACATGGAAAGAGGAACAAACAATCAATCCATTAGATTTGGTTAACCCTGTGGCTCTAATGTTATTGGAAGGTAGATGCCCTCTAATCAGCTTTACGCTCTATCAGTACACATTCTGGCAACCGGCATCCATTAAACGAGGCCATTGCCCCCATTTTCAACGTTTTTTTTTTGTCTCTGAACACTCACTCAGTCTTTTTGTATGCAATGTTGTGTCTTGTCTGTTAGTTAGAGAGGACAGGCAGTCCATATGGGTAATTAGATTAGGTCAATGAGAAGGGAGTCACATCACCCTGCAGGTCCCATGACGCATTTTAGGCAGTCCTCTGAGGACAAACATTGTGCATTTTGTGTGTGTGTGTGTGTGTGTTGCGGTGGGGATGTTGTTACAGTTTGCCCTAAGATGACCACACCGTTGCCACTAAGCTGATGGCGGCTTGATAATTAAGATATCTCTGAAGTATTTTTTCCCCTGCAAAGATTTTAGCTGATACTGAGCTATGAAGAGTACATTTGATTAAATGAAGTGCCACATAATCAATAATAAAACAAATTAAACAGTTGGGTGTCGACTACACGTGAGGTGTGCTTTTGGAAATTACAGTACCATGACCAGAGTTTGGAAATGATAAAAAAAATAAGCAGTGTCTTGGAGCATAGTGTTGTGGCTTCACAATAACTCTAACCAGTGTGTGAAATTAACTCTTTGGCTCAGCTGCCAATGGCTGAAAAAAAAGTACCTACCAAGAATAATTTTTAGCTGCCAAAATAATTACTATACATTTTTCATAGCTGTTACTCTACCTGTTTTCAAAGCTATTTTGTGTATAGAACAGGCAGCCAAGCAGGAGCCTGTTTGATACAGAGCCATTGTTTTACTTTGATTTGATTTGTTTATGGTCAGTAAGCAAGACCAAAGACTGTATATAACCCAGACATTCAAACGTTATCGTCTCAGAAAGTTGTGGATGACCCTTATTTATTAATCCACTATAGACAAATCTGATGAACTTTTGGCTTTTGGCGGGTGGATCCTGACCCTCACACAACCAAGTGCAATCATCATGTAAATAAATTCCAGCTATGGATGATGTCATTTCCTCATGAATTGTTGGTAATCTCTCTACTGGTCTTGTGAACTGCAGGCACTCTGACTCAGAATGAAATGATCTTCAAGCGGCTGCACCTGGGAACGGTGTCCTATGGGACCGACACCATGGATGAGATACAGAGCCACATAATCCAGTCGTACGCACAGGTGAGCTGTTTTATTGTCTAATCCAGTATTTGTTAAAGGGGAAGGATAGGCCAGCAGGGCTGCCTGGTGGTTAGAGACTGGATTGTAACTGTAAGGTCACTGGTTAGTTACCCATAATTACCAGTGTGTCAATCTCTGTCAGAGTGTCCTTGAGCAATGACATTGAACCCCTACCTGCTCTACCTGGGCTGCTCCTAAGATCTGACCCTTCTGGTGAAACGTATGGACATGCATGTTGGTCTGAGAGGGTTGTTCACAGAAATTACTTCCCAATTACACTTGACATAAAATGATGATTGAAGTGCTCTAAAAGAATACAGATAATTCAGCTCTTTAACCTCTCCACCATTTAACCTCTTCAATTTTCAACAGTTGTGTCCCAAGCTGACTGATCAAATCTTATTTTCTCATAATTTTGTTTTTACCCATCCAGGTAACTGTGGGTACCCCACAGTACTTACAGTAACTCCCCACTTACCCCACAGTAACTTGTATTAATGACCATGCTTGCCTTGTGAGCGATGCTACCAGTCTGTTTCATGCAACACAAAGTTATTAATTCTTACTAATTTACAGTTTGTTGAAAGGGGAGATCACCAGATATGAAATAGTGGACAGATTCCAACAATGAAAAAAATACAAATCTCACTGTACCTGACAGTCTAAAAATATATGGCTGGCATGGGAATAGGTGCTTTGAATGGAGGATGAATACGTGCTCCACTCACATGTTTCTTCCTGTTTAGCCCCACCTCTCCCTATATATCTGTTTAATCAATTTTTATATTTGGCTAAGGATAGCGTTTCCAGGAAAGAAGCCCATATTGTTCATTCATCATGCTGCGTCCCTGAGCAACTCCCTGTACTGTAAGCCAGTGTGCTCCTCACTGGGTGGCTCAGATCTGGCTGGAGGCTTGACAGAATGATATTGTTCGCTCTCAGCCAGCTCCAAACAGCTGGTCGACACTCTCAAACCATCTGCCCACACCCTTATTTGTAATCTCAGCTAATGAAAAATGACTAGTCTTTTTAGCACTGCACAGCCAAAGCAGGGCAGAGCGGCAATGCTTCTGTCCAGCTGATTTGTATTATGCTGCTAATTTTCCCGTTCACACTGAGATGTCAGGTAATATTGGAAGTTTGCTGGATGCACAGTTTTGCTTAAGGACATGAAGAATTTATAGTAATTTCCCAATTTCCCTGCAGGTCAGGGTTAGTGAAGGAGGGCATATTGAATCATGTATTTGCTATTATCTTCATGTGACATATTAGAATAGATTAGAATCAGAATTACTTTTATTTGGCAAGTACAATAAATGTACAGCAATTCTGTGAGCTCACATTCAGTGCATGACAGTACATACTTATATTTATATATTTAGCCCATATTTCTAATTTAGTAATCCATATTTAAGTAAACCATCATGCCTACAGGTAACATCTGTATGTAGCGACTGTAAGTAACAGCAGTAACAACTGTAACTCAATCCATATGTTAGTAATACATGCTCCTCCCCCATATTTCCCGCAATACAATCAACATGTGTTTAAATTTTCACCAGCATACGTTTATTTAACCACACAATTGTTTACATTCTGTTTTATAGATAAATACATACTTATAAATATTGCTTATTTTATATTCTATTTGTGTGCTTATATCCTGTTTGTCTTTTTCCCTGTTGAATCCTGTTACTTTTGCTGCTGCAACGACCTAATTTCCCCAATTAAGTTTTATCTTATCTTACTTTCAGTCATGTACTGTATATCATGTAGTCGTCATACGGTACTGTATCACTGTACATCAACCCTCAGCAATATCGGTTCTGTGTCTGTTGAATGATAAGTTATTGATACTGTAGCTGATATTAGATGGAATTTCTGAAACATCATTTAGCTTTTAGTCATGTCTATGCCAGACAGGGAAAGTTGAGGAATGTCACAAATTAATTTCAGGGTATTTAAAAATGAGTAACCTTACAAGAATCCACTGGAATGTATTTTGCAGCTTTTTTTTCTTTTATGAGTGATGCTCTGTTGATCCCCAAATGTGAAATTCTGTTTTCATTTACACCCTGAACAGTGAGGTCAGAGGTCAGGATTAGCTACAGAGCAGTAATACTCTGATAGAACACAGTAGGCAGTTGCTTACATTATATCTTTGTGGTTGTGTCTATCCTTGTAAAAAAACACATATACATTTATACCCTCCACATGTGCCTTGGCCACTAACCATAACTTGTCTGACAACCTGACCTACTAATCTCTCCATAGATCCCTCAGTTGTTCTTCATGAAGGTTGTCATCTTGCATCCTTGCAGGAGTTCCCTTCTCCCCTCCCCTCCCCTCCCCCCCTCTGCCTGGCAGGATTGAAGGTTAATAATAAGCCAAAATCATGCGCTTCGCTGGAGCACATCAGCCCCTGTCAAACGCAGCTGGCACAGTGGGCCGTCTGCCTGCTCGCTCGCTAGCCACCACATAGTTAAATTGATGGCTGTTGTCAGAAGAGCGGAAGACATAAAAGGCCCTCAAACCAGATATGACACGATAAAGATGGTGATACAGCACTTCCCCTTGCTGTGTCATTTAGGGTGTCAAAGTGAATTGGACGCGAGTGTAGGATTTCATCTAGTACTCACAGTCCCTGTGGTCATTGAATAACTGGAAAAGTCATAAGATTTGAAAAAATTTCCAGGTCTGGAAAGGTTATGGAAAAGTGTACATATCCAATTTTGAGAAATATGGAAGTTTGTTGGTAATGTATTTTTTTTCAGCCAGTCAAGTGTTTGACATTAAGTTTGACTGCTGGTTTGTCTAAATACCTTTTGTACGAATAATAACCCCACAAAAAAAAAAAAAAATTATGTCAAAAGTTCCATGTGTTAGTTGTAATTAGCAAAATCAAGACCAAGGATAGTCAAGGAATGATTCAACAATAAAAACTCATTTTTGAGCAGAGGTGCCAGTAAATTTGTTACCTACTGAAATTGAATTCAACTACACTAAGGCCATACATTTAGTCATAAATGGGACTCAAACAACATACAATATTTCTTTTAACGCTCACATTGGTTGTTGACAGGTGGTCTCCCAGCCTTCCAATGGCAGTAGCAGCAGCTCCACACCGTCCCGGAAGTCCCAGGCGGCCGCCCCGAAGGTCCGCAAGAGTGTCAGCAGTCGCATCCACGAGGCTGTGAAGGCCATCGCCTTGTGCCACAACGTCACGCCCGTCTACGAGTCACGTGCCGGTGTCAACGGAGAGACGGAGTCCGCCGAAGCCGACCAGGACTTCAGTGACGACAACCGCACCTACCAGGCCTCCAGCCCGGATGAGGTAAACATGAGCTGCAGTGAACTCTTTCTCAGCTTTGTCACTTTAAATGGAAACGGGAGGGAAAATTAGGATATCAAGATATGGACAGATATCAAAGTTGTCACGTTGTCTGAGGCACAGAGAGGCTGACCAGTAACTAAAACGTTGTTGCCAAGGTTACACCCAAAGAGGAGACAGTGTTACACTTGCAAACTCGCAACTAGACGGTGGCTGATATTACATCTTCGGTGCCCACTCTCACTGCCCGAGTGCCCTTGAGCAAAACATTGAACCCCAAACCACTCCAGGGACGCTGCAACAACAGTGCCCCCCCCCCCCCCCCTTACAATTCTGCCAAGAAGAGGATTAGGAGATTGTTAAATGGAAACCCTCTCTGACCCTCTCTACCATTTCCTCCCACTCTTAACGTTTTATGGTTGACGCTAAATAACCATAGTTTGTCATAATAGTAATTTCATGAACAGAAAGTCAGAGGTCGTGAACTCCTCCTAGAGGTTAAGCTATTTAATCATCGGCGTTTGCTTCCTGAGAATTTACTGCTCCAACTGAAGGAAGAATCCAGCGTGATAACGACCCCAAAGGCATCCCCACAGCTTCCCTTCCTCTGGCTGTCTGTCCCTGTAACCCAAGAGTTGGGGCATTTATGACTAGGAGGGCGCTACTAAGCTTTTTGTTTACAGCCCTTTCTTATGGCAACACAGACTGTGTTATTAGAGAAATCCAAGGAGAGTCCTGATGATAACTGAATGCCCAGAACACAGGGAAAGATTGTTGATCAGGAAAGTCACTGTCATTATTCGTTACAAGAGCTATTCGATATATATTGAAGAGGAGCTAATCTCCCCATGCACACAAAGTTCAGGACCGTTGGCATGTTTTTCACCCATGACACGCGAGAGGCTTTGTAAAGCCTTTGTGAGACTCGCAATCAAAATGAAGATAAAAAGGTAACGAAAAGATAAATCTCAGTTTCCCATTTTGCCTGTCTGTCCTCCCCCTGAGTTGATGTATATATTTATTTATATCCCTGTGCGCTCTGCTCTATCTCTCCTCTCTCCATTGTCTCACACGGCTTGGATTGATCAATATTTAATTTTCTCTGAGAGACGATGAGAGGGGGGGAGGTCTGTGGTTGTTCGTGAAGTCAGCCCCCCCTTCCCCTTCCACCATATTCTTTGTTCTCTCTCCTCTGTCTTTTAATTTCCTTCTTTTTCTGTCTCTCTTTCTCACTTTCTCCGCTTTCTTTCTTTCTCTCTCCCTCCCTTTTTCCTCTCTCCCTCTCTCTCTCTCTCCTCATCCCTCTCTCCCCAGTCTCATTGAGTGTAGCATCAGATCCTGGCCACCATACCTCTGTTAGTGGTCGTTTGTCTGGCTCTGGCCTCTCTAATGTAATGAGCCGTCATTAAGGAGATGAAGTGGGCCGGCCGCGGAGGTCAGAACGGAGGTCATCTGACCTGCTGGTCGGCCATGCTGTGAACAGAGCCCTCCTCTGACCTTTGACCTCCACGATATCAGCCAAGAGCGTTTGACCGTGGTCTTTAATGGCTGCCGAGTCTCAGAAAGTGGGTGTTTATCATTTCCAATTGGAGACAATTAGATAGGTTGTCTCAGTGAGTGTACAAGGCATAGGTACCGTGGGGAGGGAATGTCTTGAATATGCAAGAAAATGATAATCACTTTCAGGCAAAGCAAAATTTAGGGACTTAAATACAAATCCAGCACATATGGCTTCTACTATGGTCCAACATTTAGAGATAGCCTTACTATTTCAAATCCATTGTAAAACCATCCTAAACTATCCTGAAATTAATTCCTTATATTGCCAATGACATTATAGGAGAAGAACTTAACTATTAGGGATCTATTTTCATCATGAGATGCTTTAGGTGCTGTTAATTTTAAAGGCAGTTCTGCCATCTTGATATACATGATCACTAGATCGTTGGGAACACTATTGAAATGATTGATCGGGTTGTTTAAACCAGTCTGCCATTGTCGTAAAGTAGTCACGGGCAGTCTCCTCTGTTACCGCCGTAACGCGTGATTCACATACGGTTTGTATCAAAGTTGACACGGCTTTAAATAGTTCCTGGAGAGCTGATAAAGTAGATTGAAGAGCTAGGATCTAGATCCTCTGCACACGCTGTGGATGTGGGTGTGTGTCGCTACATACACACACAGGATAATGACACACAGATGTGTGTTAAGTAAATATAGGCAGCTCTGTTACGGAGCTCAAAGGGGGAGCAGGAGAAATGATGGGGTATTAGCAGGAAGTTCCAATTTGTAGGTCAGAGTATAATAACAACCTTTGAGTGAGCAAATTGAAAATGAACCCATTGAGAATTGAGTCGTGTGCAGCTGAACGCTCACTCGGGGGCCGCAGTTCCTGCTGAGGAGAAAAAGAGGAAAGAGAAACAGAAAAACACTTATCTGGAGCTGAATGAGAAGAGCTCAGCAGCTCTGGAGATATGGCAACTCTCTCATGCCTTGTCTTGCAATTGCAACACAGCAATGAAATCAGGTTGTTGCCTCATGGTCTATACAGTCAGTTTGTTTTTGAAATGTTTCTAGAGTCAGATTTTCCCTTGTTTTGTTAATATACCTGTTTATTTCTCATCTGATGGGGGCTGTTTGATTTCTAAATTGTTTAAGAATAGGCAAGGCAAGGCAGCTTTATTTGTATAGCACATTTCATACACTGGGGCAATTCAAAGTGCTTTACAGAGTGATAAAAATAAAGTGCAAAAGTACAGACAGGGGATACAAAAGATAAAAGACTTAAAAAGTAAACTAGTGCAGTTCAAATCAAATGAGATAGAAAGATGAAAGAACACAACAAATACTCCCACTTTTAGATGCAGTCTTTTAGAATAGCGTTAAAAGGAGATTTTTTTTTTAACTGCAAGTATTTTCCTAGATTTTAGCTGCAAATATTTTTGTAAAATGTCCTCACATTTCTTCTGTTTAATTAATTTGAAAGGAAAATCTATGAATAGTAATTTTCCTGTCCCTCTGACACAGGAAGATAAAAAAATATTTCAACCATCTCAGACATTGCAGTTTGAGGATGTCAGAGAATTGCATTCTTTTGACTTCAGCCTAAACCTCACAAAGCAACAGAAAATAGCTTGGGAAAATTTAAGAAAATGTTCACAATTCCAACATAACTTAAAAGTCAGTTGTGGTGGAACTTCCCATTTACTATAATAACTCTGTTAGAGAAGGTCTGTTACATGGTCATCTTTTTCAGTGCCTTTTTGTTGTTATTTCTTTTCCAATTATTGACCCTGCACACCATTTGACTTAGACTTATGTAGGCCAATTGATTGTGTAGATTAGTGGCCTAGCAAATTACCCAAATGTGCTTTTAAATTATGAAGGGGCACAAACATTAGACCTCTTGACTCCTCATGATCTTCCTTGAACAATTTATTTCCTTTTTGCAAGGTGTAATGATGAAACTGAATACCAACTAAAAATTTACCGTTCAAACACAGTATTCAACACATATCTTAAAACTATAGCAGCGGTAGCATAGAAGTTAGAGAAGCTAGTAAGGCACTTCACCCTCAACTGCTCCATTGAGGTGGTTGTACTGTGTAGTACCGAGGTGTTAATGTGTGTAACTGTATTAATGAGAAGCAAGGGTTTGCTTAATATGCATGCATGCTCAGCAGTCTTTCTCTGAATAAATAAAGGTTAAAGGTTTAACAAAAAAAAAAAATCTAGGCCACACAATCGCGCCTTTCAGTGTGACTCTGGATGAGAGACTCAATTCCCCTTCAGGTGTGAGCGATACAATGATCAAGTAATTTTTATGTAACTTTATGTCTTCCTCCATTGGGGAGAGAGAGAAACAGGATGCTGAGAAAGATGACCTACAACCCACAATGAATTTTTCTACAGTCCTCTATACTAGCCTTTAGTTAGCTTCTACTGGGAGGTCCAGAGTTTGTGTTTCCTAGTTTTCTGACTTATTTGTGTATAATTATTATTGTATTTTAGGCATTGAAATGACGCTCTTATCTTGAGCAACTTACAATGAGTGTAGTGTAATAGACTTAAATTCCTAGATTGCCATCATAACAAGCATAATGGACCTTTAATTAGGCCAATCAGTGTAATTTTTTTTAAATACGAATAAATGGTGCCAAAATACATCATCTCACCAAGTTTTGTCAAAGTTGGACCAGTGGTATTGGAGTAATCAGTTAAAACGTTTAGCTTTTAATTATATCGCCACCCAATTTCATCAAGGTAGAAAAGTTCACGTTTATCAGTATTTGTGTTTTGAGTGTGTACTAATGTGTGTGTTTCCATCTGTGTGTATGTATTCCTCAGGTGGCGTTGGTGCGGTGGACAGAGAGCGTCGGCCTCACTCTGGTGAACAGAGACCTGAACTCGCTGCAGGTGAAGACTCCCTCCGGACAGATCCTCACCTTCTCCATCCTGCAGATCTTCCCCTTCACCTCCGAGAGCAAGAGGATGGGCATCATCGTCATGGTAGGAAACATGCTGTGTAACGTGTGTGTCAGTCTTTGTACCATGTGTGTCAGTCCTGTACATTTATTGTATGTGGAGACTGAAGTCTCACTCAAAGGTTGTTATTATACTCTGACCTACAAATTGGAACTTCCTGCTGTCTTGGCCAGGGCTCCCTCCAAAAAGAGATCTTGTAATCTCACTGGGACTCACCTGGTTAAATAAAGGTTAAATAAAAAATAAAAAAAACTTATTCTAATTCAAATTTGTTTATCTAAAATGCCTCACAGTACCATGAGTGCAGACTTTAATACTGTAGTATAGGTGGCCCGTGCGAGAATCAAACCTGTTATCCTGATGTTTAGTGTCTTGCTAAATCCATTTAGTTGCACAGGACCTGACTGCTTAAGTATACATGCATGCTGATTGGTGAACAGAAATAATAATAGTGTCTATGCTGCTATATGATTTTTATGCAGTGCTATGATTTATGGTATGGGGAAGGTCTGCCTGTGCTCATGTACTTTTGTTTTGGAAATTTGTGATTTGATTCAGGAGGAGTCAACAGGAGACATCACCTTTTACATGAAGGGTGCTGATGTTGCCATGGCGAGCATCGTCCAGTATAACGACTGGTTGGAAGAAGAGGTAAGGACTCCTCATAATCAAATCTGTGGCATCGCTAACTTTATATCACAGGTTTGAACCCCCAACAGCCAGTTTGTCGATCAGCAGCCACGTTTCCACTCAGTTTGTCTTTTAGCAAGACCTTGAGCCTTTGTCTGTTCACTTATTATGAGCTGCTCTGTTTGAGAGTATCAGCTAAATGCCTATAATGAGAAATGCTAAGAAACACTGCTATTGAACAACTGATAAATATAACAGCACAGTCACTCATAGCGGTCATTATTTTAGGCAAATAACCTCTCTTAATCAGGACATTCATCAGCAGATCAACAGTCTGCATCAACACCGGCTTGGTGGTCGAAGGTCTTGTGTGCATATGTTCATAATTATATTGGCATTATTGAGTCATTTAGCACCGGGGGCAGCTTTTGATTTAATTAGTGACCTAGATAAAGTTGAAGTAATTACAGTATGTCATATTCTTGAACAATGGTGCTAATGATGTCCTATCGGCTGTAATATTCCACTGTCAAATCAGCTGGCGCTGCGGTTACTCTGCCTGTCAATAACCAATCAGCAGGACAGATCTAGCCCATTGGTGTTTCATATCAAAAATAAACCGCCATCCATCGCTTTGTTTTATTGTGTCCTCTGGATTTTGCCAGAGGCCTTGTTATTCACTATTGATTTCTTTTGGTGTTGGTTGACAATATGCTGCTATTGACAGTACTGTACATGCTGTACTTAAACAGCTGCTGCTCCAGTGGAATAGATGAGCTGTCCTATATTTGATTTGATGTAAATTTCTCTTGGAAAAAATATCAATTTGTTTATTTGACATAGTGTTTGAATAGCTTGATATAAATTGTGTGTTTTCAGCAATAATAATGCAATTGATAATAAATATTAACAATAAATAAACACTTTTCTTGGGTATATCATACTAGAGGGTTCCTGAAAGTATGGACATTTTGGAAAATGTAGGAATTGTGCAAAAAGTTTTGAAAAGTGTAGGGAACAAATTGCTGTTCAGTCCTGATCACTATGAAACACAACACATTTTATGCAGCTGTTGAGACTTTGTCATGTAACAGACAATATGTTGCTGTGAAGAATACTTGTACTGTAAAGAGAGCAATTGCCTACTTGACAGTCATGTCACCAAGCCATCAGTATACATTATATCAACAACCAAAATCTTCAAATCCAGCCAGGAAATTAAGCTCTGGAAAAAGTTAGGAATCTTGAAATGGAAAATATCCCTGGAAATACTCTGTGTCTATCTAACATCTTCCTCTCCTTTCTGTCAGTGTGGGAACATGGCCAGGGAGGGGCTGAGGACCCTGGTGGTGGCCAAGAAGTCTCTGTCTGAGGAGCAGTATCAGGACTTTGAGGTATGGATGAACCACACTGTACATGCACAGCTTTCATCCCACGCTTTTCTTCATCACGTTCCATTATAATCTCTTCTGTTCTGGCTTTGATGTATGAATTGGAACTTGAATTTCTTCCACTTGTAAATCTTTGTTTATTTTGCTTTCACACTTTCGGTCCCACGTTTCCTCCTCTCAGGTTGTTAATACACTGGGAAACCTTTTTTGGCACAATTATAGGGCAACACTGTCCAACGTTGCCCTGTGTTTTATTACAATTCTCACTGGCAAGTGCGTTGCTCCTCCAGGCCAAAAGGTGCCTGGTGTGTCGCAGCCCTTATTACCCCACCATTTCTTCCCCATTTTCTCCCACTTCTCTATGTAGAACCGCTACAACCAGGCCAAGCTGAGTATCCATGACCGGGCCCTGAAGGTTGCAGCGGTGGTGGAGAGTCTGGAGAGGGAGATGGAGCTCCTGTGTCTGACTGGAGTTGAGGACCAGCTGCAAGCCGACGTCAGGCCGACACTGGAGCTGCTCAGGAACGCTGGCATCAAGGTTAGCAAGACTACACATGGTATGAACCTAACACTGGACACCAGACAAATGCTGATAAATTTTGGCTGTGGCTGGAAAGTTAATCTCCTCCACCAGCCTTTTCTATTCTTCAAATCTTGTTGGCTGGGAAAATTAATAAAGTTTTATATGAATTTTGGGGTTCATTATGTTCTGTTTTGGGGAATATAAAAGTAAGGTTCCTGCCACGAAGACCACCATGCTCAACCTTTATCGTTTGCGGCATCACACTGTAGGTGCACATTTATCTTGGAGGGAGATACTACTATAAACCCCACAGAGCTCAACAATATATGTTTAGGTATGTGTTCAAATACACAAAATGCAGGAAAATGGTAATCTCCCTTTAGAAATGAATAGTCCTGTGTCTGTAAAACCAGAAACCACTAAAAAGAAAAATCAAATTTTAGCTAGAATTGGTGAAGAATAGTCACTTTACTGTAAGTCCAGTGGATTCCACTCTTTACCTGGCCTTTGTTTGGAATGCAGTATGCTTTTAATGCCACATCACCTGTCCCCCTACATGCTGATGTTGTTTTCTGCTCAGATCTGGATGTTGACGGGGGACAAGCTTGAAACGGCTACATGCATCGCCAAAAGCTCCCATTTGGTCTCCAGAAACCAAGACATCCACGTCTTCAGACCGGTACGCTGTTTCTCTTTGCTGTGCTGATGTTTTGATTTATAATGATAATGAGCCTTTACTTGATGGGAGATTCAAAAAAATGACAGCCTATGTATTTTTTCATGGCTAATTGTGTTGTGTGGCTCTTGAGCAGGTCTCAAACAGAGGAGAGGCCCATCTGGAGCTCAACGCCTTCAGAAGGAAACACGACTGTGCTCTGGTCATCTCTGGAGACTCCTTAGAGGTACTACAACACAGTGCAGCACACAATGACACTGCCTTGCACAGCAGATGATGCCGAGGATGCAGCCAAACAGGCAAAGAGAGAATAAAAACTACTCCATGGCCAAAACTAACACTTAAGAGTTCAACCGAGGCCTTATGGGATTGAAGCAGAAAACAAAGAAACAAAACATATCACTAATTTTTTTGGCCAGCCAGAAAACATTTTATCTTTTCAGTTTGAGATGCATTGTGTGTGTTTCATTCCACAAAACGGAGCTTTTGCTACAAGGACTGACAGCTAAATATGAGTTTTAGATTTATGTGGAGGCTATAAAATGTTTGTTCATGTTTGCAGTGTTGTTGAACACTGGTGTGAAACAGAGTGAGTTATGATGGGCTGAGAAAGTTCCAAAGAGCTTATTTTCTTCTACAAGTCAAACTGTGTGATATATTAATTCTTGTTTGTGTCTCTTTATGTCTGTATTGTTGTAGGTGTGTTTGCGGTACTATGAGCATGAGTTTGTGGAGTTGGCCTGTCAGTGTCCGGCAGTGGTCTGCTGCCGCTGCTCCCCCACTCAGAAGGCCCAGATAGTCAGGCTCCTCCAGCAGCACACAGCCAACAGAACCTGTGCCATAGGTGAGTGTTTAAGCCAATCCACAGACAGGCTGGGGGAAAGTTAGTGAATGAGTAACTACAGTTGAGATACCCTTCAGCAAGGCACTTTACTGTCAAATAGGAAAAGGCTGTGGTTGTACTGAGCTCCCAGGTGTGGCTCTTAACTGCATGAATGTAAAGCAGGGTGCTGAACAACACATGCATGCTCAGAATAAATGAATATTACACACAGACACACACATAGACGTGCACACACACGCACACACGCACACTATTGAGACAGAAACCAGAGCAATGTGTTACTTCTTGTGTCCACAAGATGGCAATCAAAGCTAGCTGAGAGTAGCACCTTTTACAGTCTGCTACTCTTATAACCTCTAACATGCAGTACATTGTACAAGAATGTGTAGCTTTTGCCTAAATGTGTCTTTTCCATTCTGTGACAGGTGATGGAGGAAATGATGTCAGTATGATCCAGGCTGCAGACTGTGGGATTGGGATTGAGGGAAAGGTAAAGGGCTGCCAGAGCCTGACCAGAGACTACAGCGCTTTCCACCATTTCCATCATCAATGAACACTCAATTAATTAAGTGTTGAAAATAGTACTACCTGATAGTAGCTTTGCTTTTTTTTATACTTTTTCTGTGCTTTTCCAAACAGGAAGGGAAGCAGGCGTCCCTGGCTGCAGACTTCTCCATCACTCAGTTTAAGCACATCGGTCGCCTGCTCATGGTTCATGGCAGGAACAGCTACAAGCGCTCTGCAGCGCTGGGCCAGTTTGTCATGCACAGAGGCATGATCATCTCCACCATGCAGGTACAATACTCTGATTTTTGACAAAGCTTGTTTTTCTGGTGAAAAAGGTGAAAAAAAAGCGAATCTTCCGATGATTAGACGAAGCTTTTTGGAGCTTCTGACACCGTTCTTTCTGTCTATCCTCAGGCCGTCTTCTCCTCCATTTTCTTCTTTGCCTCAGTGCCATTGTACCAAGGTTTCCTCATGGTTGGGTATGTACCTTCTTCAAAGGTCTTTTGAACCTTTTTGGTATAAATTGACTTCAGTGTAAGAATGAGGAATTATTGTTTTCATTGTTGTACTGCAGCATAGACACACACAGCCCATCCAGGTACAGCTAACTTTGTAGCTATGCTGCAAGTCTCTCTTTACTGTCTGCTACCATCAAAAAGTTATTCATTCTTACTATATTACAGCCTTTTGACAGCAGAGATAGCCAAATATTTAAAAGCTGACATGACTAATATCATCACAGCCTCACAGAAATACAAAGTAGATGTTAAGATAAGTTCAATAATCTAAACATGTGGTTTGGAAACCTCTCCATCTGTAACTATGCTGACTTCTGTGTATGCCACTGCTTGTCTGTGCAGGTATGCCACCATCTACACCATGTTTCCAGTGTTCTCCTTGGTTCTGGACCAGGATGTGAAGCCGGAGATGGCTCTGCTCTACCCAGAGCTTTATAAAGACCTCACCAAGGTACTGGCCTTTTTGAAAAGAAGGTTTATCATGTCAGTAAACAGCTCCTCCACTAAAGCATTTATGATGAGCTAAGAAAATCTCAGCTCTCAAAAGCTTATTTTCCATTTACGCCAAACTTTTTCTCTCTTTCAGGGCCGGTCGTTATCTTTCAAGACTTTCCTCATTTGGGTATTGATCAGTGTGTATCAAGGTAAGGCCTACACATACTCACACTCACTAGCTGATTCAGATTTTGCGTCAAAAGTACACAGGTTATGTATGTATACTTGAATGGGTTACAGAAGTGAGGCTGTAACAGGTGTCTGCTAGGTGACCTTTAACCTACATTTAAACCTACATTATTGTATCCTAACCCCTATTTTGTGGTATAAACACAGTGGGAAATTAACACTACCCACCTTCCAAAAGCTGGTAAAGTTTGACTGTGTATAGTAAGTCTGTCATCTCTACCAACCTAAGCAGGTGTCCAGCTATTGTTCAGAGGTTGTATTCTAAAAATGATATTTGGCTGCTAAAATAGTGTACAGGATCATTGGAATTTAATATCCATAAGCCGCTGTGGTTGGCTGATGAAAACAGTTTCCTTCCCTTGTTTTGAAACGTAATGAAACTTCATGAAATCAACCTGAATGATTATTACAGAATCAATCTGCCATGTACCAGTAGCTGTTGTGAAGTACTGGAGTCTGTCACTGCAGACTGTCAAAGCAGCTCTACAACTACCATTTCATCATTTCTGCTGTGCCTCATACCGGGGTCCCCAGGCCCCTTCAAACTCTCAGACAGTCTGTTTCTCAGTAGCTTAGGTTTCCAAGCGCCATCCGCTTTTACATGCAGGCTTTTGTCTGTCCAGTAAATCGATATTTCTGTAATCGCTAAGCCATGCAGCGTGCGAGAAAGATCTATGTTCCTGCTCGAGCGTGACTTCCTGACAGCTCTAGGTTTTTAATTAAAGGCCAATACCAGGACCAATGAGGGAAAAAAAAAAAAAAGAAACGGGGAGGAGATATGAGAGGAGGACCAGGGAGGAGGAAAATATTAGGCACCAATCTACTTTAATTTATTACAGAGTTTGACTCGCAGGAATGCGCTGTATGAAGACTGTATGAAAAAGCAATTATGTGATCAGTTATAGGCTATTAAGCTCAATTTGCGTTGCATTATGATTAAATGAAAGGCTATCAAAATACAGTAGGCGCCCACAGATGAGTGAGTGTCTGGCCACTCAGAGAGGTTTACCAGAGTGGGACACACTGGGGCACATTGTGCGTCTTTTATCCTCATAAATAATGTTATCGAATCAATCCTTATCTCCAGACAGACATTAATCCTTAACCCAAGGTCCCAGTCAAGAACAGACCTGGGCTAAATAGTGCTTTGCAAATACTTCTTTTTCTGGTTTTATGCTATTTAGCTGCAAGATGAGTATAGCATACAGTAGGATGACTGACATAAAGTTTTAAGTCACAGGAAAGTATTTTAAAATCAGTTTAGGATACTTGTCTGTAATTGACTGATTTCTTGACACCATCTGAGCTGTTGTGATGCAGTAAACTCCACCCATATGAACCTCCAAGCAGGTTAAAACAAACACAAAAAGAATCATTTACCGTCTGGTACAGAGGCAGCCTTGACTGGCATCCTGTGTGGAATATAAACAGAAACCCTGCAGGAAATGACTCAAACACAGACATAACCTCACTGTGATTCATCATCATGGTTACCTCCTCAAGCAAATAAAACAAAATTGGTCGATGTATCTCCTCTGGCGCCACCAGGTGGTATCCTTATGTACGGCGCGCTGGTGCTGTTTGAGTCGGAGTTTGTGCACGTGGTCGCCATCTCGTTCACGGCGCTCATCCTGACCGAGCTGCTGATGGTGGCGCTGACGATCCGGACCTGGCACTGGCTCATGGTGCTGGCCGAGTTCTTCAGCCTGGGCTGCTACGTGGCCTCGCTCGCCTTCCTCAACGAGTACTTTGGTAAGAGAACCTTTTAATGCTTGTTGTTCCACTGTTAAGGGAGGTTTCTTGTGCAGTATATGTCCTTAAATATAACATTGGGTCTTCAAAAAATAGAGACCATTAGAAAAATGGCCTTATTTTTAGATTGACAGCCATGCATTTTTGAAAATTTGTCATGGGTTTTGGATGTATTTCATGGGACCGAGCCTCATGAAAACTACTCAACCTACAAAGTACCTGTAAATCTTACACTTTAGAAAAAAATACACTACCAGTCAAAAGTTTGGACACACCTGATTGAATGTACTATGTTTTTCATTATCTTCAAGCCCTTTTGATCTAACTGCTTATGCTTAAATGCTTGAAATTTGTTTCTTAGACAAAAATAAATAGTGAAGTTGATGCCTATGTGTGAATTTCTTTCCAAAGCCTTTGCCTTTCCATCAATTTGATTTGTTTAATACTTTTTTTGGTCACTGCTTCAAACTTTTGACTGGTAATGTAAATGTAAACAACAACAGTTTGCTCTTATACGGGATGGCTCTCATTTGAGATCTTACTACCAGTACCAGTAAACTGCCAGTACAGTAGTTGTGGAGGGGATAATTTAACTTTTGGCTTGTTAATTCCTGTGTTAAATGGAGTGAGCACTTCAAGGGACCAGAGTTTTGCGTTCTTCACTGCACCTGTTTTGTGTTTACTTTGATGTACTTGGCACTTAATGTTTTGCGTTAGTTCAACCTTCAGAGGTCTGTGCTTTTCTCGCTTCTCCCCCTTCCCTTTCTCCCTTCTTCTCTCTCTCTCTCCCCCTCTCTCTCTCTCTCTCTCTCCACTCCTTCCCGTTGTACTGCACTCACTCTCTCTTTTTGCTGCACTTCTTCTTTTGCTTCTGTGTGTTGCCCTGGCGACAGGCATAGGCAGGGTGTCCTTGGGAGCTTTCCTTGGTAGGTGTGCAGTCTGTGAATTCACCAACTCTCTATTCCCTCACCTCTCTCTTTCTCTCTCTCTCTTTCTCTGTCTCTGTCTCTGTCTCTCTCTGTCTGTCTATCTATCTATCTATCTATCTATCTATCTATCTATCTATCTATCTTTCTATCTGTCTGTCTGTCTGTCTGTGTCTGTCTTTCTCCTCATTGTGTTATGCCGTCTGCATAATGTTCCAGTGATGTTTTAATGTGTCATCAGTGTGTTTCTTTCTTTTCTTTTCTTTGTTTTTTGGATCATATACTGTATAGATGTTTATTGTCTTATGTCATTTAGTTCATGCCATTCATTCCGCCGTACTGTTCACATTTTTAGTGCTGTGTCAAAGTTTTTTGTCTAATACACTAACATTATTCACATTGTGATTGCACTAATAAGTGGAAGTACTGAATTGATTTTAATTCCGCACATGACAAGCATCTGATTTTTCTCTCTTTCAACGGTACTCATTGCTTTTTTGCCGTGTGATAATATGATTTTAAAAAGCTATGATGTTGATTCTTGTGTTACTCATTTGATCCTGTATGATCACACTGCTGTACTGGGACCTGTCTTATAACCTGTCGTCTTCTCCTTGCTGTGGTTTCCCAGACTTGTCCTTCATCACGACCCGGGCCTTCCTTTGGAAAGTGTCCGCCATCACGCTGGTCAGCTGTCTTCCTCTCTACATAATCAAGTACCTGAAGCGCAAGTTTTCACCACCCAGCTACTCCAAGCTTTCTTCATGAGCCAAACTGGACAGCTTGGATTACTTCTGTTTGTTTTGTAGGCTTTGTGCTTCTCTGACCTTTCTTTTTGGCACTTTTTTTATTCACTGATCCTCAGTGATGGAGGTCGAGGGACCACTGGAACTATTGGAAATGAAGAAAAAGAAAAAAAAAAAGTTTAGATTGATGTCACTGGGACTTGGGATTACTTGAAATGACAGAGCACATGATAAAGACTTAATGAGGATGGAGTTTGAGCAACATGGTCCAAGTGACTTTCTGCACTGGGAAGGCCTGAAACAGTCGACCTCATGGTGTTTCGAAAGGTCAAGGGTCAATCTGCCGCCTTCTGTTTTAAAGCATTTCAAACGAATCAGCTTCAAGTGTCATTTTATACAATTCTGACGCATTACTTTCGGTGTTTAAATTTTTGTATGTGGAGTTAAGAATTTTTTAAGTGTTATTTTTTTATTATTATTGTTATGATTATTAATTACAATTGCTGGCCCGTGTCTTTG
The DNA here is from genome assembly GCF_046629955.1 of Centroberyx affinis. NCBI lineage: Eukaryota > Metazoa > Chordata > Actinopteri > Beryciformes > Berycidae > Centroberyx > Centroberyx affinis. The sequence continues at coordinate 163,711 of NW_027280910.1, read as the reverse complement.
TACAGTGTTGAGTTGCTACAAGGGATGACATTGTGATTTACTGCTATATGTTGTTCCATCGTACTGTAAATAAAGCCTTTACATGAAGCTTTTACAACTACTACTGCTGATGTAAACCTCACTGCGTTTAACTCTACTTACCTTCTACAAATGTGCATTAACCAAATATAAGAATATTTACAATGACATCCAAAAAATGCAAATTATTTGTCCTGGGAACAAACTTCCGGGACCGGCTTCAGACTTTCTTTCTGTGCATTTGCTACTGTATGTCCTTTACATTTTTAAGACGGTGAATGACATATCCTCAATATTTCTTGATAGTATAAAACCAGCACTCCATAGTTAATGTTCATAAACAGTGGTATTGTTCACATACTGTATTTGGCCTTGATTATATTGCGTAATTTTACATTTAAGATGTCTGTTATTGGCCGCCGGTCCTAATCGCAGGATGCGGCAGCTCGCATTGTGCCTCATTATTATGATGTATGTTAATATACTGAAGCCGCCTCTCACAGCACTGGATGTGAAACAATCAGTCAGAGGTTTTGGTTCATGTTTTTATTACCTGCACAGACAGATCTGAGCTTCCAGGAGCTTGACCACGTACGAATCCTGCTGTATTTGCTCTTTTCAGAAATGTTTTCTGGTGGCAATACTATTCTAAAAGTCACAGCAAAGGACCCTGAAACACTGAAAGCTGAATGTTTTTTAGGCCTTTATTGACAATTACCAATTACCCTGGGCTTCTGTGTGACTTTGGCCTGTAGTGGACGCTGATATCCAGCATTTTTTTTTATGGAGGAATGAGTTTTATCATTCACTCCAAGGAAGATTGAGTGTTAAGCTCGATGGGGAAAATTGTTCTGCTGAACGTGATGGAAGAAATGTGTTAAGATGATCTCTTTTATATGTACAGTGCAGTAAATGGGGTGTAGTCTAGCTATGTTTATTTGTTAGGTTGTCATGTTTTTGTTTTTTTTTTCGAATCATAATTGAGTTAAACTCAGGTTGATCATTCTTAAATATAATTGTGTTATTTGGTTTAAATTGTGGCAACCCTACTGTAAAATGTAGCTACACTACAAATAAGACAAGTAGTGGATGTAGTTATTTGGGAAAGAGTTAGAAAAGTGTGGCTGCGTCACTTTAATGCAAATTGCATTTCGGGGTTGAATTTGTGATTTACTTGCTTATGAGGAGCAATTCCAAATGTTGATTCCTGTGTTTTCTGTTGAGACTTGTGTCCTGTGTGCGTGGCGTTGTGTAAACTTTCCTTTGTCGTGAACTTGCTTTCCATGTCCTACACTGCAGTTTCTAACAGTATGTCCATTATTTATAATATTGTTATTGATTAAAGAGCAATAAAAAAGAAACAACAAATGCCAAAATGTTCCCATTTCTGTATGTCTAATTGACATGAACACAACACTGTGTGAAGGTTGTGCTCATTAATGTAAAACATCATCTGGCCACAAGATGGAGCGAGAGGCTAAACACTCGACAGCAAAGACGTGACTCCATGTAAAGCAGCGTTACAGTCAAACATGTACAGTATTATTGCACTTCATCATTCAGAGTGATTTCTCCTGATAATCCATGTTTAGTTCAAGGAAACAAAAGCTGTTCTGCATTTCTCAGATTACATTCAGTGCGTAGATTACTATTGTGGCGTTTATAATATGTGCACTTTTGAAAATCTCCCATTGCCATTGTTTTTAAGACACTTATGAAAGCATGATGATGGAAGTATTGTCTCTTATTGGCTCCAATCCAAAATGTATTTGAAAATCAATCTATATGTTCTCGAAGAGTTTGACTTGCAGACGGAACATAAAGTTTTTGGAACATTTTTAACTCACCATAAGTCTGTTTTACTTCAGTCTTAACAAATATTACCATTTATACCCTCACAATACTTAAAGAAACCATCATTAACTGTCACATACTGTCAGTGTTTGTATCAAAACATCACACAATAAATTCTGGACTAAAAAAATGGTCTTTAATCCAATAAAGCATTATATAGAGAGAGCCATAGTCGGGGAACAGTTTTCCAACAAGCATCACTATACAGTAATTACAGATTGTGCCTTTAAATGCCAGCAGTATAGATTCTTTGTGGTGTGTTTACCAAGACAGAGAAAGATTTAATGAATACTGTAAAATATATATATATATATAGATATGTTTTTTGCCATGTAATCTGAGGCGCTCATTGAGCAAAGAGACAATGTGTTATCAATTTCCCCACACGGAGTAGGAAGTACTTTGTGGATGGTGGGTGACCCAGTGATGAATGTGATGGTCCGATGGCTCTAACATGTTAAGAAATGTTCCCTTTCATCTCCTTGTTTTCACTTTGTAGCTCAGCATTCACGAGAGGGAAAGAGGCACCGTACTGCAAGTTGTACTTAACTGTTCCTACGTGCGTCTATGGAAGATCATTTTAGTGTGTTTTCCAAATCGGTTACACCAGAGAGTTAATGGACAGCAGTGATGGACTGGATATATTCACAGGAGTAATGGTTTATACAGTAATGAAAACAGTTTGTGGGTAGGGAAGGCTCTTCTTCTTCTGAATCTAGACTCTGAGCATTCACTCATGTTTTATTTTCTTGAAACAACCCTATTTTTATATAGCATAGATCAGTCTGACACTTCTTACTATAATGTATAATATGAACTTACGTATATCATTAAGACTTATTTCATTTTAAAACATGGGCAACTTCTGCTAAATAAAAAGTGATTACATTTAGGTTTGTTTAGCCCCTAATGACAGCTGTTACTTAATGAGAGTGAGATTTAGATTTAATCTTACATTATTACCCAGAACACAGACTCTCTTATGTGCTCCATCTCAGTCAAGGCCTGTTTTCTTTTTCTCGGTCCCGACAGCATTCTGACAGTCAAATCTGTTTACGCACATTCAGAGCATATGCTATGTAAAACCTTCACAAGCCTGTACTGCAAAGCCAACAACTCCTGAGCCTTTTGTTGTGGAGGAAGCTGCTGAAAGGACTTCAGGCTCAGAAGTGATTGTGTGAGAGCAGAAACATGACAGTGGAGCTGTTATACTGTCAGAACGGAAGTTAATAATGTAATGTCTCATCTGTTTCACGACAAATTGTCTCCTGTCAAAAAAGATGACTCCATAACTAAATTTGAAACCCTCCAGGATGAGGCCTTTTTGCGAAACACTTCTCGACTAAACTAGATTTTATCCAACCCATAAGTGGAATACAAAAACACTTACGTAGCAGAAATTTCAGATGCGTGGAACATTTGTCGAATTAGTATTTTTTTTCTATGGCATTTTTTGGTGCTTTTTTATATGCTGGAGGGAGACCTGCCATTATGCCATTATGCTATCTTGTTACTAAATGGCTAAGTGGCTTCTCTAGCTATATTCCATTTGACTGGGCTTGTTATAAAATTCCACAGCACGCTGTTTGAATTAAGAGGCAACAACCAGTAGAGATAAAGTTACCGGTAATGATATTCCCTGACTGGCTTGGTGCGGGAGAAGAGTTTTTAGGTCTTAAATAAGGCAAGACCATTCCTCACTTCAGGGGTTTGATAAGGAAAACGTTTCAAGTGTTAAATCTACTGCACAATGAATTGAAAACTCACATGTACAATATTGACTACTGTAATTTCCAAATCAGTTTTTCTTTGCCAGGAAGGTGTTTCAGACAACTTTCCATCTTTTGGTATTTTGTCATGTTGAATCTCTGGCCTGCAAATCAAGTTGCACATCGGAGATTTATTCATTTATTTATTTATTTATTTTCATTCAAAGTGAGGAAATCCTAAACATTAGCATCCCCAGCCCTGCTCCACCCCACTCCCAGTTATTTTGGAACATTTTCAAAACCCAAATGAAGAAATGATGTTCAAGAAGCTCTATCCACATGTATCTTAATCCTTACAAAAAAGTCACATGTGAAAACCCACATGTGAATTCAAAGCACATGTGCTTTTTGGACACGTTGTTTTTCATATGTGTGCATTTTTTTTTCTCCACATTATATCCCGGCATCACCTGTGACAGTTTTTACTTCAGATGTGAACATTTCAATTCATTGGTATAGTGTTTTTTTTCTCCTCCACATGTGAACATTTTCTTCATGTTTTCACCTACCATTACATAAGACAATATTTATAGTTTCACATGTGAAAACTTAAGTTCACATGCAAAGAAACAATTCACAGGTGCAAATGTCATTTTCACATATAGGAAAAGGGAAATTTCACATGTATGAAAACCAACATGTGTCCAAAACGCACATGTGCTTTGATTTTCACGTGTGACTTTTTTTGCAACAATCACCAAAAAAAGCACATACTGATTTTGTTTGCCTGTATAATGCAGGTCCCAACTTTTTCATATGTGTATATTCTACTGCTGCAAGCTTCTTCACAGGCCCGCCTCAGTGTGTAGCACAGAAACAAACTGGGCTCTTCCCTGCAGTTACACTAACCCCATTGATTTATGTGAGACCTTGGGCATGTGCAGCTTGTGTAACCATAACCAACCGTTGAGAGACAGTGAAGTGCTGTGTGCTTCAGGGACTGTTGCTCAGTGTTGTGTCTGGGCTTCATGCTGGCTCTGGGACCGTTACAGGGAGAATATGAGCCTCCCGTTGCTCTGCTAGCGCTCCCTCAGCATTCAGGGATCCGCTGCCTCAGACAAGGCTCCTCCCCTCCACCGTAACCCGGCAACGGCCCTTCACAACAGGAAACAGAGCAGGGGATTCCGTCACAGCGGCCGAAAAAAAGGAGAACATTGATGGGAGACAGGAAGTCTGACTGTAAAGGCGGAGGAGGAGGGGGGACGCGGGGATACTGCCAGGCTGAGTATCCCCAGCACACCCCAAACTACCCCAAGGCAAGATAACAGGCATTTTTAAAGGTGTAAAAAGTAAGATTTTGCCCCAAAGCCCAAAATGTATCTGCAGGGGTTGATAGGGTTGCTGATCAATACCAATGACGATTACTTGGCCAGGTGCTGAGAAATCTGGCTTCTAAAACTCACACACACACACACACACACACACACACACACACACACTCTCACACTCAACGGTGGACAGTGCTACAAGCAACATTTCATTCTCAAGCCAAAAAGCAAATGACAAAGCAGTATTATTATTGTTTTGTATTATTGTTTATGTTTTGCATGGTGATATATTTCACTAGACGTTTCAGTTGGATCTCTGCTCTAATTAGTTAGCTAACTCATGTGACTTTATTATTAATGTCACTTCCAGGCCACCGTAAGCTGTGCCAGAGAGCTGTCGATGTTGTTGTGGTTCCTGCTGGTCGCCTATAGAGGTCGATAAAACTTATAGATTACTTTATGCCCCTTTAAGCCAGTTTTCTGATCATTGTACTGTGACAGTCTGAACTTTAGTTGAGATGGCTATTTATAATGTTTTATGACGCAACATCAAGAAACACATTATAAAACAGCAGTGAGTGCGCATATTGAGAGAGGCTTCTCTGTATGATGTGTGAGCAGGCTCAAAAACACAAAGAAGTACAGTAATATTTCTTTCAGTTTCCTTCCAATTAATTTTTCCAAAACAAACAGGTGATTCAGCAGTGGGAAAGCCAACATTTGGATTGGTTATTTCTCTGTTTTTGAATAACTTGCAACACAGTCCAATGTTCCATCGTGTTTTTGTTCAGACACAAATAAAGCCAGGCACTGGATTTGGGGGTGAGAACTGTGGAAAGAAAAGCGATCTGAGGTCTTTTCCACCGTGCTGCGGCCAAACCACGTCATACCAGGCAGGGTACTCTCACAGTTTGGCAGCGGCCAGATATTGAATGACGGACATGATGAGTGGGTTTATGACAGAGACCCCCCCCCCCCAGACTCGAAGGGTGATGATGCACCAGGCAAAATTTTGAGCAACATAGATGGGCAACACTCCCAGCAACAAGAAACAAAGTGAGACACAGGGTCAAAAATTTATTCAAATGTTTCCGAGAAACAAGACGACCCGACAGTTTATGATTAATTCTGCAAAGCGATGATAACTTCTTCCCATTCATAAGTTCAGAAAAAGTTGCCCCAAAAGTTTTGTTCTTCACTTAACTGCACTCTTACCCCACAGTGAGGTCACACATTGGTAAAGTATGAAAGCCAGACTCCTTTCACACCTTAAGGAATGCTCCTACCCTGACCATGAAAGTGTTCGTTACATATTTGATTGAGGTGCATTTACTCTAAACCCAGTTTGAACCTACCTGACATGATGTATTTCTGATGTGACATACATCATATTTTCAACTGGATAAACCATCTTAAATCTTTTAGTTTAAAGGTAGTGTGATACACTGAGGCGATGGAGATAGGCAACACTGGCACCAACAAGCAATCAAGTGGGTCTATTCAGATGTTCGTGAGGCACTGTTGCCCATCAGAGTTGCCCAAAAATTGCCCTGTGTATCACTGCCTTAAGCCTGTAGAGGTCAGTCTTCATATTGAATCACTTGAGTATGTATTGTGTCAGTGAAAAGCAGCTTCTTTGATGTCAAAGAGAGTCTGCTGTCTATATTATCAACCCAGGACTTTGGCGTTGTTTCTCATTATCATGTGCTCCTCATGTAGCTGTGCCTCCGGAACCATCCGGTCTGTAGTGGCCTGTTACCAAGGTGTCCACTAACCAGCAACAGGCCCGGGTGGAAAAACTACGAGCCCCAGCACCGCCCTGACGTAGACGGGTCCGCGCGTCAATCAGCAACAGCAGAGCTATTTATTAACTGCAGACGGGGGGAGTGTTTACTGCAGCACATGTTTCGGTTACACATAGCTTGGGAGCAGTGATGCCCCCCTCCACCCCCACCTACCCCCACCCCTTTTGCCCCAATTAGGCCCCTAGCCTCTGGGTGAGAGATTTCCATGAGGTCAAAGAAACGAGTGGGGTTCTTTAAATGACTGGGGAGCCACCGAGCCACGTCCCCATGATGAAACACACAGCTAGGATTTCACAAGTGCCGTCACTCCCTGGGATACTCTGTTGGAGAGCTGTATTGAAATGGGATCCCAATGGGTGAGGAGGAAATATTGCTTTGGATGTGGGGTATGCATGCCACGTTGTTGCTCAATGGAGACAAATGTGGGTTAAGAGTGAATTTCTAAAGCAGTTTCCCTGGAGCCTGACGCGCTGAAAAGCCACAAAAACACAAAGAGAAGAAAAAGAGGTATAGAGGGAAGATAATCATGCAGTTGGACAGCTAGGTTATAGCATGGCAAGGAGTTGGCACCATGAAAAAGATATAGTAAGTGGTAGATAACCTTCACAACATCAAAAAGATTTGCTGCTCTGCACTTTGCATCGTTGCACTTTGTCATAAAATGGATCCATATCTCCTATTAAAAACCTCTCATCCTTTTGTGATAGTGTGCAGGTTTGCCTCTTACCACTGTCTGTTATCAACTGAGACATACACACCTAAAAAGATTAAGCAAGGACATCAGCTAAGATGAATTACACCCCCTTGATCTTGGAATATACACAGAGCAGAACCCCAAAACTAATTTCCTGAAGCACATCACTAAAATGACCCAAAGAGAGGAAAAAGAAGCCGACTTTGCTGACAAAAACGACTTTGGACACCCAAGTTATAAGACGACAAGATGTTAAAACCTTAAAAAAACACCTCAATGCTCCCATAATTGAGGGTGACAATAACATGGCACTCCAGCAGCACTAAGGATTACACTGCCCAGGGCCAGCTGATAAGATGCCATAGTGCTGTAGTGTAGCTTCCCACCTCTAGGGATGAACAGACTTTCAGAGAGCCACCATGTGACTATTGTCATCACAGAAACCACAGGCTGCCAGCTGCTGAAATGTCCAGACCTGCCAAAGATAGCAACAAGCCTGCCTGGGACTGAATGCGCTGAGAAGTGAAGTTGAATAAGTACACACCAACCGCAGAGTGGCCTATGGAAAACTCTATGAAGATTCTCAGTTCACCGTGTCAAATGACTGGGTATAGGACTTAACTTTTATATAGTCCTTCTATGCAAGTATGGATAATTATGTGTTGTGCGCCCCGCAGACGTGCAGTCTGTCAAAAGGAAGTGGAAAAGCGATTATTTGCCTTTGCAATAAGTTCAAAACCCATGGGACGTCCCATACAAGATGTGAAGGAAGTTATCCTTTTATATGTTTTAGGAAGCAGCACCCATATTTAGCCATACTGAGCTATGTGTTCTGACACGTTTGGCTCAGCTCACCTGTCCTCGTGTCTGCTGCTGTTCCAGCTGCAACATGAGAGCCCAGCAGCCATTTAACTGAACAGCCGTCTGTGGTAACCAGTTGATGAATGGCTCTATCAGGGTGAAAATGGCAGCAGTTTAATGTAAAATGCTCCTGAGGATTAGTCCGCTCGTATATCTTGATTTAGGAGATTCCATGTGCAGCATCTTACAGCACACTTCCTCATGCAAAGGCTCCTCAGTCTTTGTACATGATGCCAAAGGGAACAGACAGATAAAGTAGGTGGAAACAGCAGATTAATGCAGTCGGTCGTGGCTCAGAGGGGCAGGGGTTTGAGTTACAGGGCTTGTTGTAACATTTATCATCTATCAAACAAAGGTGTATGTGGTGTCAGTTTAATTTCAACAAGTTGTTCTGCTGTTTATAGTCAGGAGGATCTCAATCCAGCTTCAAACTCTGTCGCAGCAGCTCTCGCACGCAGCATATAGGATGTTTTTTTTCCAAACACTGAAGCCTGCATTTGATTCTCCAGTGGCGAGGCTTGTTTTACTCATCTCGGAGCCTTCAGGCTTCACTGCCAGCCTCGCTAATTGGCCTCTTTTGCCGCTGGAAACCCCAGTGTGAGAGAGGATCTCCATTAGACCCATCTGGTGGTCGGACGTGGAGATGCGTCAGTGTTCGGGGGGCGGTGCGTCGCCGCCGAGGTGATCCCCGGGTTTAAAAGCGCAGAAGTCCTGTGTGCGCCGGAGCAGTGCGTCACAGCGACCCGGAGCAGCCAGGATCCCCTTCCACCAAATCAGATATTTCAGACAGAACAGAAATAGCCATCTGAAAAGCATACGTGTGCATCTCAGTCATGATCTTAGTCCACACGTTTTGATGTTTTCATCGCGCCTAGGTTTTCCCAGTTTGATGCCAGTTTTCTTCAATATTTGAAATAGAAACGGCTGTTTTTAATAAGCGGTTGTTTTGTTTTTTTACATTATTATTTTTTATTCTCGTCGTTTTCCTGCGGTTCTACAGTGAGAGAGGATCTTAAGCAACAGCTGGGGAATATAAACTCCGATATATGGATAAAGGACTTTGCCCATCTGCTGCTGTACTCGAAGTTTGATTTCAGACGTTGCTCTCTGCTATAAGAAGAAGATGAAATCTGCTGAAGAGGGTGAGTTTGACTTACTTCATTACTTTCTAGTAACCCATAGTAGGCTATTCTCTCTCATAATAGTCCATTATAGCTAGTTGCGTGGCGCACTTAAGAGCCAGTTAACGGGATTAGAAAACTTCTCATTAGTGTTTGACACTTCACACACGGATGTGATACATTGAGCTGTGATGTTACATTGAATTAGGCTGTGAGCTACACTTTCCTCGCTTTTGAAAGCCTGTGTTCAGCCCCAGTGCATCGCAATTAGGAATGTCAGATGTGAAAGTGCAGCAGTCCGTTGTTATTAAAGCAGTGGTGTAGCAATTTGGTGTGTGCCCCTCCCTGCTGATTTGGGCAAGGTGGGCGTGGTTCTGCCGCTGTTAGTGTCTCATGACTAAAACTGTTCTTAAAATAGCCAGGTTTGAATCTACGCTAACGATTGACTTGGCATTGTGGGTAATTGGGTATTTTGAATGATTCAGAGACCAGTATTGAGCCCAGTCATTTAATGGAGCGGCCCCTTACCTGTTAGAGTGGCAGCCTGCAGCTAATTCACAGCAGCCTGTTCAATCTAATTATAGAAAACAGACATTTCAGTGCTACTGTGTCACACACCGCAAAGTTAAATGTAAGCTTAATTTTCTTTTATTACAAGGAGTCATATGGTGCTGCACTGATGTCATAGTCTTTATGGTCGGGCCCCTAATTCTCTTTAATTTACAGCAGACAGGAGCTGTGGTGACTGTGTGCCGTCTGACTGCATCTGTCTGCCTGTAGCAGCAGGCCTCATCAATATCACTGTGCTTCACTGTGGTCAGATTAACTCAGTGTCGTGCACCCTAACCACAACTCCTGTTCCCATGTTCCCCCTCTGCTGCTCCTGGCTGTGACCTCAGCCTTCGCCACAGATTTTGTGGCTAGACAGAGTTTCATATGGCCTCAGACCCAGCGGGGGTGTTGGCACCAGCCCATGAACTTCCCCAGTTGGGCACAGCGTGCACCTTTACAACATGCAAATAAACTAATCATGTCCCGCCTGTGTTTATTTTTGAAGGCTGTTGGAAAATGAAACTGGCCAACAAAAGCATCAATGTGTGTTTTCATAATGTTACGGTTTATGGGCTGCAGCATGTACATTATGTGGCATAAATCTGGCAAGGGGAAATGGAAAAAACACCTGGTCTTGCTTGCCTTTTGGTTATTTTTAGAGTGTGGTTTTAAAATGAAGTTATTTTTGGCTCTTTTATTTGTATCTGTCACCTAACATTCTTTGTACAAGTTGTGCCATTCAGAGATGGTCACTACTTATGTCACTGGCCCCTGTGTGAGGCCAGTAGATAGATGAGGCTCTGAGGCCTCTGATTTTATTCTCATTTTAAAAACAAACTTGCATGACTTCTGCATAAGTGAGTAGCCAAGGCCAAATCCAGTAGGCATGCTGTTCTCTTGCCATTATAGGCAACACGTCTGCAGCAGCTCTCATAATACTCAACTTGGCAACTGTTACAGTATGCCTCTCAGTAAGGGAGCCAATGAATGTGTGTTTGATTATCATGGTAACAAACTCAATCTGTTTGCTTTCCAGATGCGTACGGCTACACCCCAAATGTCAGTCTGTCCCTCCCACTGGGCAACCCTTGTCTTCCCTCCCAGTACCACAGCCTCCAGTCCAGCCCCACTATATCTGTCTCTGTCAGCCAGCCACACAGTTATGACACCCAAGAAGACATGAGAACTGCCGGTTACTACTCGTCCCCGAGCGTCCGTCCCAACGGAGCCCCGACCCTGGAGAGCCCCCGTATTGAGATCACAGCTTACGGCCAGTTTCCTGAGGATGAGGTGGAGGAGAGCAGCCTTCCTATTGCCAAGCGCGTCAACTCCATCGTGACGCTGACCCTCCCCAACGCAGACGGTTACCGCGACCCCAGCTGCCTGAGTCCAGCCAGCAGCATCTCATCCCGCAGCTGCCACTCTGACGCTTCCTCTTACGAGTCTGGCTTCTCCTACAACTACGACAACTCGCCCCAGAACTCTCCCTGGCAGTCGCCCTGCGTGTCCCCCAAGGGCCCCACCCTCGCCCTGCCGGGTGAGGCCTGCGCCCAGGGCGGCTCCCCGCGCCACTCCCCCTCCACCTCCCCCCGCACGAGCGTGACCGACGACACCTGGATAGGTCAGCGCGGCTCCAGGCCCAACTCCCCTTGCGGTGCGAAGAGGAAGTACAGCTTCAACGGCAGCGGGGCGTCCCACAAGCACTTCCCGTACTCGCCCAACCACTCCCCCGGGCCGTCCCCGCAGACCTCGCCCCGCCTGAGCGTCACAGAGGAGACCTGGCTGCCAAACACCAACCAGTACACCAACTCAGCCATCCTGGCAGCCATCAATGCCTTGACCACAGATGGAGTGGCCGACCTGGGGGAGGGAATCCCCTTGAAGGCCCGTAAAACCAGCCTGGAACACAGCCTGAAGGTGGAGCCTGGAGGCGATGAGCTGGGTCCAGGGGAGCTCGATCAGGATGGGCACCCCTCCACCCGGCTGCCCTTAAAGAAGGAGGGCTACTGTGGTGGGTTTCTTGATGTGCCACAGCACCCATACTCCTGGTCCAAGCCAAAGCAATATGTCAGGTAAGCAAGGAGTGATAGTTTGAATTAGAGCTTAATTCAGGCCTAAAAATCTGACCATAACAAGACACAAACCTGAAAAGTTTCTGTTCAGACCTGAACCAAACCAGAGGGGGATAGCTTTTGTGCTCTTAAGCTTGACTAAAGCACACAATTGCTGATAATTGATTGATAATAGCAGTATTATTCAACAACACTTTGGTACCTAATCCTGATCCAACCTGAGTAATTATGTGGGAAGTTCTGCCTGATCCAAGCTCATCTGGTTGGGCATAAATGTCTAGCTCTTATTTTAATTCTTCATCTATATATGTCTATAGACATCTATATATATACACACAATTAATGTACATATATACACTTACTGTATACACACACATACTGTATATACACTTACTTATATACATTTACTGAAGGGAATTAAGTTGAAGCATATTCCTAATTTCTGGTTAATTTCAAGTTAATAATTTCAAGTAAACATTTTCAAGCATATCACAAGGTCCGGCATATCTCAATGTTTTCACATTCTGCACATTCTACCATGATAAGTGCATCTAAAATAAGCCCTCCTCCCTCCTCGTTAAGTTGACATGTTGGATCTGTTCCCTCCCCCGGCAGCCCGTCCCTGCCAGCTCTTGACTGGCAGCTGCCATCCAGCTCGGGGCCGTACAGCCTGCAGATCGAGGTGCAGCCCAAGTCCCACCATCGCGCCCACTACGAGACGGAGGGCAGCAGGGGAGCAGTCAAGGCGCTGGCAGGAGGACACCCAGTAGTTCAGGTCTGCTAGTCTGCTTGGTTTCCTGTGATGATTAGACCAACACACGGTGCAGCCATTAGGGCTATTTACTCGCCTTCTGGTAATGCCGTTACCGCTGTCACTTCTCGCCTTACCGCTTTCTCCCTCCTGGTTTTTACCTCATGTGTTAAAATAGATTGGGTGGTGTGCGTTTCATGACCTGGCTATTATGCTATTCAAAGATGTCACATTTCTGAATGGAATACCATAGGTATGCTATTAGACAGACCGGTCCACTCAGTCAGTTCCTGTCCAGACAAGGGTGACTCAAACTTTTCCATTGCGTATTCTAGCGCAGCACAGACAGTTACAAAGTGATGTAGTGTGGCCAGTAAAAGCTTAGTCATGAGCTTTAACCACAGTAGCTCTGGTGGTCGCGTCTACAGAAAAAAAGTTGGACAACTGCAGATATGTTTTGGTTATAAGCCCGACTGGTCCCCCCCAACCATTACCCCACACCACTGACCTCAGTCTCTGAATAAATAAAGTCTCTGCAGTGAGGAGTCAGAGAAAGTAAGCTGTAAGCCGGGCTGTCAGTTTAATCAATACCTTTCTACATTTTACTAATACATTACAATACAAATACAAATTCACCAGACACTAATCACATTGAGTGCAAGGTTTTCTACATTTATCTTTCACGTTTCATTAAAATGGCTTGTTAGAATTATTAGCTTTCCTCATTGGAACCAAGGGGCACTATTAGCAGTTAGCTTAGCAATTAGCAGCTACTCATTCCCATTGGTTTGAATAGGGAATGCTAACATTGCTAACTTCCCATTTTAGGGAAACTGTAGTTCCAGTGTAGTAACTTTTTTTTCCCCTCAATGGCTGGTGGGTCTGGTGAAGAAAAATACAATTCCAAGGTATCCCTTTAAGTTGAAAGTGTTGAACTGTATCTGGGCTGAAGTGCTTCTTATCTAAGGAGACAGCCGTGAAATAAGAAATTAGGAACCCAAAACACGCTGAACAATCCACTGCGTCTCAACTTCGGCTCCACATCTGCACAGGGAGCATGTTTTTGTCTGTGATAAGGTGCTAATGATTTAATGACAGGGGTCTGGGTTCGCCTCAGCTGAAATAGAGAGAGTGTGTGTTCTCTCTAAACCCAAACCCAGCTTGCCCAACCCCCTCCCCCCCCCTTCCCTTTTCCGCCAGCTTCCACCCCAAACGCACAGACTTCCCTTTGTTTAGGAAAGTTCCCGTGTGTACGGCTGACATCATCGCGCGCTGCGTCCTGCGGAGGCGGCAGCGGCTAAACCACACACGTTTCTGGCAGGCTCTGATGGAGATGTTGGAGGGAGCCTCAGACAAGCCAGCCCGATCTCTGTGACTTCCTGATTACATGGTACGCCGTGCTGCAGCCTCTGCTGTGGACGCTGGCTGACGAAGGCTCTCTTCCCCTCGCCGCTCTGAGTCAAACCCTGCCCAGACTTTACAGAGTTTATTCTGGAAGCTCCCGTTCTGTGTGGTTCCCTTTTTCTCCACGTCCAGCATCCAGCACAGCTAAGCCGGCTGTTTTCTGTTCTTTTTCAATGCCATCGCCGCTGCCTGCCTCAACCACACCCGCCCTTACGCCAGCAGCAGACTGAAGTATGCCCCTCTGAAGTGCTGTGTGCAGTCCTCACCGCAGTTATGCTCGGGGTTTCATGCTGTACTTTGGTGGGGAGGAAATACCCCCTCATTCAAGTCTGTGAGGTCTTCTTTTTTTGTCTGGACTGAGCTTTCATGTAGTGTCCATTGCTGACGACTACAACTCCAAAAACTTGGTTTAAACTGCATATTTCTATAACGGTAGACATGTTTCTGTTTTGGAATCAGTGTCTTCTCTGCTGGCCTTGTGGATCCTTGCCCTGGATCCTTGTGATCTTCAAACTAGTTTTACAAATTTAGATTTCTAAGCAAAGTGTCATGAACAAATCTCTCGCCAAAGCACAAACATTTAGATATCTACCCTCACTGGACGGTGTGTGTGTGTGTGTGTGTGTGTATGTGATCAACCCGTACAGCTGGGAGGGCCTGTGATAGGAATGGAGAGGTTGCCCAGTTTGCCCTCACCCTTCTTCTCCTCCTCTTTGGTGCCTTGAGCAGCCGGAGTCTCTGCATTCCTCTTGTGGGTGATATTATGAACTAGGGAGGGGTGGCTGCGTTGCCAATGTCAAACCGCCAGGGTGGGGGAGCAGTGGATTACATGAAATGAGATTACAGTAACCATATTGCGAGAAAAAAAACAAAATAACTCTTGTCTGTTGCAGCTACTGTCTAAAACACATTAATCATTACAAATGCAAAAAACATTGATAGGGAAAAAGGTTTTTTGAGATTATAGCCATGCCTTGTAATAACGGTTAGTATTGGTTATTCATGATAACAATAACAATTTTAGTTATACGTTATATAAGGTGATAAATGGTTTGTTCAGTTGCATACTGTGAGTTTTGGAGGCAAAGCAACCAAAAGTAACTGAAAGCAATCAGGTTTCATTACCACGTTTGAGGATTCTAGTGGATTATGTTACCGATAACAATTTAAAGCAGATAATCAGTAATCTGTAACTAATTACATTTTGAAAGTAATTGCCCAGCCTTGCGGACAGGCTACCTCACTCCATCACACACTCCCTACTGCCTAAATAAACAGCATTGCTAGGCAGCAACCCATTTCCTTACACAAATATACAGGGCTTTTGCAGGCTCTTAACCCTCAGAGGGATCCTCCTCCAAATCACATGTTGCACCGCCCCAGTCTAAGCCTCGCTCTCGTTGTGGGCACTCCTCGCCTCCGCTGCTCCTCTGATGTGACTAAACACCCTGGACCTCATTTACACATTTGTTTTGACACTCTTTTTTTATGACACTCTTATCCAGTGTGACTTACAATTAGTAGGGATTCAGTGGCTTCGTCAGGAACAGTTTGACAGGACACATTGTTGATTTTGGGATAGTCTCTCCAGCTTTCCTGCTAATGCCAGCTTTTTACTTTAAAGTCCCCATATTTGTCAGTTTTCATGATTTTGGTTTCAAATATACTGTGGCTCAGGATAAGAGTAATGTTCGTAATGATGTTTCACAAATAAATAAAAAACTAGTTTAGTACCAACTCCTCTAATTCAAATCTGCTAACTGTATGTGTGAAATGCTGCAAAATTGCCTGATTGGAAAGATTTTAGTGAGTGTTTAGTGAGGGGAGCCAATCAAGACAAAGTCCAGATGTGATGTGTTGGCTGTAAAGAAGGGTGAATTTTTGAAAATGCTCAAACTTCACTCAAACAAAATCAGATATTAACTATGTCTTCATTAAACATCTTTGATTATATACAAATAGAAGAAAATTTGAATTCCTATAATAGGGCCCCTTTAATTTCTTGTTTCACCCCCTGTGCTTCACTCAGTTGTTTTGACGTCAAAATGCCAAGTATTCTCCCCTAATTTCTCACCTGTCACAGTGTATGGATAACATACATAGCTTTCAGGCAGTGTGTCGGCAGTAGCCACTGTTCTCAAGTTTCAGACTGTGGGTTTGGGCTCCATGCCTGAGCTCTGCAGTCTGGGTGGTTGAGGTCATCCTGGCAGGAGGCCTCCTGTCAAGCAACACCTATGGAGGTCTGGGAGTGCTTAGGAGCGCCGGGTCGGGCCGCCAGCTACAGTGAGCAGCACTTCTGAACTGGCTCCAACCAAATCATGCTGGGATCAGTTTGCTGATAACAATCAGAGCAGGGTCACTACTGAGATCTTTCCCTGACCCTGATTAGCCGGGGCTTTGTGCAGCTGACATGACCTTTACTTCCCTGAAACACTGGCTCAGTCTTGTCACAAGGCAGCGCTGCCCTCACAAATCATAACGCTGTGTGCTGTAGGTGGTTTTGCTGCGCTCTGGCAGCGATTTCCCTTGAGATTCAGCTACTGTAGGATCAACAGCCTTTCAGACCTGACATGAACTGACATTAATGGAGGAAGTGTGTGTGGGTCCTTTGGTAGAAAGAAGAAAGGAGTGATAACAAGATCCTAAATGGGTACTTTGTTTGAAATCCATCGCCCCGAGGGCACGACCTCTGAAAGACCTGCGTTTGTCTTTCACAGTGTGTGAGTGGGAGCTGTTTGGTGAAGACAAGACGGCTCAATCATGACGGCGTCTCCTCTCTCTCCCCCTCTCTCAGCTCCACGGCTACATGGAGAGCGAGCCGCTGACCCTGCAGCTGTTCATCGGCACGGCGGACGACAGGCTGCTGAGGCCCCACGCGTTCTACCAGGTCCACCGCATCACTGGCAAGACGGTGTCCACTCCCAGCCACGAGGCGCTGCAGAACAACACCAAGGTGCTGGAGATCCCCCTGCTGCCGGAGAACAACATGCGGGCCATGTGAGTAGTGTCAGAGGGTAACTCCTCCCCCCTCCCTCTCTCATGATGGAGGGGGGGGGGTAACTCCTCCCCCCTTCCTCTCTCATGATGGAGCGAACATCTGAAGCACTATGTCCATGACACCCAATAAACACCAGCTGCTGTCAAGATGCATATCACTGTTGTTGTGTGAAAGCTTTGCAACTCCAATTTCGGTCATCACTTAAATTGAAGGATTACATGCTCCTCTGTGGGTTTTCAGAAAATCTTCCGACCTCTTGACTTATGAAAATAAACTCTTTCAAAAAACATTGGATAGCGTCAAAAATGCAAACCATGCAAGCAAAAAGCAAGACTGGCTTTCTTAGTTCCTGAAATGTTGACAGTTTGGAGATAAGGGGTTGTCACTCGAC
The DNA here is from genome assembly GCF_046629955.1 of Centroberyx affinis. Classification (NCBI taxonomy): domain Eukaryota; kingdom Metazoa; phylum Chordata; class Actinopteri; order Beryciformes; family Berycidae; genus Centroberyx; species Centroberyx affinis. Next base: position 146,153 of record NW_027280910.1, on the reverse strand, counting down.
AGCGACAATATGTGTATGCATGTGTTTGCATGTACTTATGCGTGCACATTTACGTGTATGTGTGTGTTTGTTTGCATGTGTGTGTGTGTGCGTGCATGTCTCCATGTGTGTGTTTGGAACGGGTTGCCCTCTGTACACAGAAGGGTGGCTTTCCCATTTTATAAGCCTTGCAGATCAGATTACTGGGGAACCTCAAAGCTGCTAACAGCGACCTGGGGTCTGTCTGGGCTCCAGGCAGTAGCAGCCTGCTAGGCTCAGCACTTTCCCCGCAGTTTAATGGATGTAACACATAAGCTCCCCCTTACACAACTACTTCACTTCAGGATTTGGTTTCTCTTTCTCAGGGAGGACACGCCTCAAAGTAGTTATAGCATAGGCAAGGGATTTGTGTGAGATTTATTCGTTTTGACATGAGCTCCAGTGTGACGTATAGATGTTATATTATATGGTATAGAATAGAGGCATTGTTGGATTTCTCAAATACTTATTCATGATGATTTAGATTGTCAGCGTTGCGGGACGTGTCTTAAATTATGCCATGAATCGACTTTATTTTAGGTTTTTCTGTAGTTAGTATGTAGCCGCAAAAGCTGTTGGCCTACTTGGCCTGAGTACAAATCCAATAAACTCTTAATAAATACAATGATAGCATGGGATCCAGTATTATAAAAACGTGGCTTCTCTTCTTGGTATTTTGCTTTCTGAACCTTTTTGTCAGGCACTGAGCGGACACCTCAGTGTGTGGTTTTGTACTCAGTACTCAGAGTGCAGGCTGTCTGCGTAGGCGGAGAACTGAACAGCTGGGGTCCTTAGCATCAACACCTGATTGCTTCGCCAGGGAAGCAGACCCTGGTGTCTGGCAAAGAATGTTAGGGAGTGTTCAAATGCGTGTAAAAGTTGACATTAACTAGGCTTTGAGGAATGCGGCATCAAGTAGCGCTGCGATGGAAAAGCCTGAAACTGTGTGGAAAGACTAGGGCTATTTAAGTGTGAGAAGTTAGATGTAGACAGAAGGGTGGGGGGACTTTTATTAAGTGTCTGATGAAGACTTTGAGACTGTAAAAAAATAATTAACAGCCAATAGGGTTTCTTGGCTGAGAGGCTTGTGGAGGGACCGATATTTTGGGACCTTCTCTTGTGGATAGTTAAAAAGCTATTCATGAAACAATTAATGTTCACAGACATTTGTTTCTGTGGAGTTTGGCTTTGGCCCGACAGCGGTTGTACTGGGGTGTGAAACCTCTGTTGGGGGTACTGGTGTTAATCTTCTGCTGAAATTACTGCAGGCTCATTGAGGACTGTGTTGAGGAAGTCCCGGGTGAAATCCCTTTTAATTTGGCAGTACTATAAATCACGACTTGATTAGCTGAGAGATTATGCCCCAGTCAAAAGTTTGGACCCACCTAATTGAATGTTTTTCATTATCTTAAAGCCATTTTGACCTAAAGGCTTTTGCTTAACTGCTTTAAATTTGTTTCTTAGACAAATATAAATAGTGAAGTTGATGCCTATGTATGAATTTCTTTCCAAAGCCTTTGCCTTTCCATCAAGGCAAAGGGCAGCTACTTTAAATAATCTAAAATATAAGACAGTTTTGATCTGTTTAACACTTTTTTGGTCACTGCATAATTCCGTTTGTGTTATTTCATAGTTTTGATGTCTTTACTATTATTCTGAAATGTGGAAAATAGTGAAAATAAACAAAAATGCGGTGTGTCCAAAGTTTTGACTATATATATACTATGACTGTCACAGACACTATATGTCACAGAGACACATGATGGTTCTTTTTTGGACAGACTTTGGCAGACACCACGCTTACCTCTTCAACTTCTATCCCCACAACGCAGAATTGACTGTGCAGGGATCTTGAAGCTGCGTAACTCAGACATAGAGCTGCGAAAGGGGGAAACGGACATCGGGCGTAAGAACACCCGTGTGCGGATGGTTTTCCGAGTTCACATCAACCAGCCCACCGGGAGAACTGTGTCCCTGCAGGTCGCATCCAACCCCATCGAGTGCTGTGAGTACATCTTTTCAACCTTGTCTCTCCTTGAAAATATTGAACCACAATGCCTTTGTCCCCCTTAACTCGGTCTGTTAAAGAACTGAAGCATGTGAGCTACTGGTTCATTTGGCAATATCTGTCGATGTAAAGGCCATTTGAGCCTTGCTCGATAAGCTCCATTGACTTTATGCTGCACTGGATTTGACCTTTCAGTGGCCTGGGATAAACCCAGGCAGATCAACCACTTCATGCGGTTCTGGCAGTGATAGTTGCCATAGAGATTAAGTCTTATGAGGTAAATGAAAGACAGTAGTTAAACCATGATCTCAGCCGCTTGAAATAGACCATTGTTAGTTGCTGAAACACTGCCATAAAGCAATTGTTTTGACCAAAATTCATTTTGTGTTTGTGTGTGTGAGAGAGGCAGAGAGACAGAGACACACACATAGAGAGAGAGAGAGAGAGAGAGAGAGAGAGTGAGAGGGGGGGGGAGAGAGGAAGAGAGAGGGAGAGGGAAAGATTCATTGTTGCCAAACCTGAGAGCTTTTTATCAAAATCACAGTGCAGCAGCATGACGTTACCAAAAGATGATGGTCAAATTAGAAAACTATTAATTTTCTACCTTTATTTATCCACATTAATCACAATGAGATTAAGGATCTCTTTTACAAGAAAGACCTGGCCAAGAGAGAAGCACAGAAAAAAATTAAATGAAATGAAAATATTCCCTGACAAGTAATAGATAATTTGGGAAAAACTGAAAGTAAAAGAGAGGAATAAGGAGTGAAGTGAGAGCAAAAAGTCAAGAGAGTGGTGCAAGACAGACAGGGAGGGGAATGATACATAATAACCTTTTAAAACAGTGATTTGAGACAAACAATCCACCATAATTTGAGACAAATACCAGAATCACAAACAAACACAACATGGATCCTCTCCCTCCTTAAGGCCAAAGACGCAACTTATTTCTAACGCCAAGAGGTAGAGCTTTACAGGCAGTGACAGCTCTCTGAAAGCTGTCTAGGTAGTGACTCAGAGTCAGCCTGGATGCTCAGGTCTGCATGGGGAGTGGGTGTGTGTGTATTAGCTCGGCAATGAGGACGGTTCCTCTTCCCCTCCCGCACAGCCCAGAGATCGGCCCAGGAGCTGCCGCTGGTGGATAAGCAGAGCCTGGAGACGTGTCCCGCCCCCGGGGGGGAGAGGATGCTCCTCAGCGGACACAACTTCCAGCACGACTCCAAGGTGGTGTTCGTGGAAAAGGCTCAAGGTAAAGGAGGAGTTAATGCTGCATCGTCTCAAGGAAGCTGCGTGTGTGTGTGTGTGTGTGTGTGTGTGCGTGTGTCTTCCTCTCTCCGTCGTTGGAGAAACCCCAGGACTACTCCCCTCCCTCCTTCCCTCCTCCCTCCCTCCTCTTCCCCCGCCGTCAAAATATCCTCCATCCTGCCAGAGTGCCACATGTGGTGCACATTAATGCGCTGTATTTTTAACCCAGCAGATTTACATTTGCAGAAGTTTCCATTGCCTGTTCAGCAGAGGAATGGATCACAAATGCAGCATGTGCTCTGTGTGTGTGTGTGTGTGTGTGTGTGGGTGTGGGTGTGGGTGTGCATGTGCGGAATACACATTGGTGTGTTAGTGTGTGTGTGTGTGTGTGTGTGTGTGTGTGTGTGTGTGTGTGGTGTGTGCCATGCCGCAGTATTTGTTTCTCTTTTTCTTACTCTAAGCCTTTTTGGTTTGGAGGGAGAAGGGACTGCTCCCAGATGTTGATGCGAGGAGGTTTACAAACAGCAATTTCCTTGATTAGCTTTAGAAAAGCAACGTGAGGTATGGTTTGGGCCAAGGCTGAGCAATGTAAACACGTGTGATGCTATCTGCCCAGAGAGTCATTCAAAGGAGAGGGAAGCCTTCGCATTGTTCCACCTGTGAAAAGAAGAATTTGAGGCGGGTCGAGCGCTCAAGCCCCCGAAGCACTGCACAATAGAGTAGTGAGATTGTTTTTCAAAACAAGAAGTGATTGTAAGGGAAAAGGCTTTGTTCCCTTTCCTCCGATCCCTCTGATTAACCCTGATCTCTTCCTAAGACGAGGACAGATTGGAGTTTTACTTGTACAAACATTTCTTGGAGGCAGAGCTGCTCTGGAGGCAGAAATAATCTCATTGGTTGAGGTAAACCTCAGTAGGCGGAACCAAAGAACCACAGTTTTTCAGAGCGCAAGTTAGCGAACTGGCAAACTTGAATGGCAAAGAAGGGACTGTGGTCATAATGTAAATAAATAATATAAATGGAAATGGAGTTTTTCATTCAGCGGACTAGCTAATTAGCTTACCTAAATAGCTGTAGGCTCCTCTGACTAGTTTAAACTTGGAAGGTCGCTAGGCTAACTGGCTAACCTATTAGTTAGTATGGTGAGGTTACATTTTTTCACTTAGTAGGAAGAGCGCTAGGCTTCATAACATTAGCTTCCTCCTCTCTTACCGCTTGCCTTTTTCACTAAGCTTCAATCTAACGTTACTTAGCCAGAGAAAATGTGGTATTTTAGCTCCAACCATTGAGGTTTCACTCAACCAATGAGATTCTTTCTGCCTGCAGAGCAGCTCTGCCTCCGACAAATGTTTGTATAACTAAAACACCAATCTGCAAGATAAGGAATTGGTATATTTGTTTTGTGCCGACAAAGAAAAAAGGATTACCATGTAACTGAAAACAACTCATGTTGGGGTCAGAAGTGTTTTGTGTCCATCTGCAGCGGCTCAGATCCTCTGGTTCTGCTGAGCTCCAAAGCTGACTGTCTTTAGGGCCGGGCGCAGTCTCTGGCCTGGTGTTGATGGGTGTGCTCCCTTGTTTTTGATGAGGGTTTCCCCGCGTCTGGCACTCGCATCAGATTCCTGGGCAATCCTACCATGGAAACACCCTTAAGCCAGGCTTCCACAACACCCCCCTTTACTTCCCTCCATCCTTCCACCTCTCTATCCAAGCTGCCTCTGTGCCTCTAGCTCCCAGTTCATTAACTCTGTGAGCTGTCAGCTCCCTACGGATCTTACTGGGTCTTCTCTACAGCTGCTCTCTGGATATAGAGAAAGAGAGATAGATAGATAGATAGATAGATAGATAGATAGACACTTCATTAATCCCTGGGGGAAATTGGGGTGCCATCAGCAGCATAATAAGATACAGCATAGCAAAGCTAAAATAAAGATAACAAACAATGCAAAGAAGCAAACCAACTCATTTGCATAATAATATATTTATAAAGTAATATTTTAAAATATGCAACTTGTCTCTGTTTGCATATACTCCCGTAGAACTGAATGAATTTGAATTTTAACATGCATTACTTTTAATCATGCTCCTTTTATTGTTATTTTGCTCATGCCAAAGCAGAGTTCTGAGAAACGGTTTTAACGATCAACCTCATAAATCCAGAGTGGTGGATTTTGTTGCCATAGAGAACTTAACCATTTTATTTTACCAATGGACAATTTTCCTGCAAATTTTCCAATAAAGCGCTCCCACAAATCTAACGCTCACAAAGCTGCGGTACCATAACATGTGGGACTCTTGACTTGAGTGTATCCTGTACATACAAGCGTGTGCGTGTGTGTGTGTGTGTGTGTGTGTGTGTGTGTGTGTGTGTGTGTGTCAGAATTTCCCCTGCCATTGAATAGGCAGGCTGGGTCACCCTGCCTTAAGGAACTGCCAACCCACCTAAAACAATTTCATTTGTATTGGTTTCAATGGCCCATGATGATCTAAATGCTGCTTCAGGGGCTTTTCCACCCTGCTTGGAATAAAATTTTGGCGTAAAAATTGGTGTGAGTATGTGTGTGAGAGGGAGGGAGAGAGAGAGAGAGCCTGTGTTTGTGTTTGCATGTCTGTGTGTTGTTGTTGCTATCTGTGACTCATGCAGAAGGAAATCCCTATTTCCCTCCGGAGAGGGACACACTGTCACCTGTTCCTCAGACCGACTGCAGCACAACATCTAAAAACAGCAGTAGATGTTCGTCAGCCCCGCTCCATCACGCCTGTCTTCCCCTCCTGTCTCCCGTCTCAATGCAGCCACAGTAGAAATAACCAAGATAGCATCGGTTCAGTTGTCACTCCTGGTTACAGCCAATCAGTCATAAGAGATTACTATGCGGCCTCGGCGCTGCAGACATCAGCCTGTAATCTAAACCTGACTCGATCTGACCTCGCTTTCATTTGCCCCGGCCTGCCCAGGAGATGCTGTCTCTGATAAGGCCCAGTCACTCCATTTGGGAAATTAGGGTTTGGCCTGCTGTCCTTTATTCACCTCTGTTTTCGTGGTTTAGTGTTCGGGGGATTGGTGTTATGGAAGAGTCAGTGGCTTTAATGTGTTGCAGAGGCTAAAGGTGCTGAACTCTGAATATGAATGAATGAAAGAAAGAAAGAAAGAAAAAGAAAGAGATGTAAAGGCTCAACACATGGCAGAGATTGTAGTCAGCAATGTCAGAAAATGAATTGAACAGTTTGTTTCTTCAAATACATCATTATGTAAATTTATGGATCATAAACTGAAAAACTCCCAGTAGTTACAGTATGTTCATGAAGAGGAGACCAATTGAGTGTGTGTGTGGGTGGGTGAATAATGTATTATAGTATAGTGCAGTGTGGTGTAGTGTAGTATAATATACTGTATTATAGTATAGCATAGTGTAGTATTTTATAGTATTCTATCGTATAGTATACTATAATATAGTATAGCGTGGTACAGTATTTTATAGTAGCCTATAGTATTGTTTAGTATAGTATAGCAGCCTATATTGTTTAGTATTGTGAAGTATAGTATAGTATAGTATAGTATAGTGTAGTGTAGTATAGTATTTATAGTATTTTATAGTAGCCTATAGTATCGTTTAGCATAGTATAGTATAGTATTTTATAGTAGGCTGTAGTATCATTTAGTATAGTATAGTATGGTATAGTATTTTATAGTAACCTATAGTATCGTTTATAGAATAGTATAGTATGGTATAGTATTTTATAGTAACCTATAGTATTGTTTATAGAATAGTATAGTATGGTACAGTATTTTATAGTAACCTATAGTATCGTTTATAGAATAGTATAGTATGGTACAGTATTTTATAGTAACCTATAGTATCGTTTATAGAATAGTATAGTATGGTACAGTATTTTATAGTAACCTATAGTATTGTTTATAGTATAGTATGCTCAGTATTTCCCCACCATGATAGATGATAGCTGAATGTTAGTCAGAGAGCCTGAAGGGAATCCTTGCTGAGGAGCCAGACGTTGAGAAACTCCCTCATGAAAAGAGCACTTTCACATCTGGCCAGGCGCTGGACAGCTGCCTGCTCCGCTGCAGCCAGTATCATGGAGAATAAGTCACTCACTGCGTCTCTCCCATCCAAAAGGCCCTGAGTCACTTTGGCCCCACGGAAACTACCTCTTCTGCGACCCGTGACCCCCAGCTGGCCTCTCTGTGAGCCAACGGGGGGAGGGTTCAGACAGGTAGAGAGCTGGCCCGACTGGTACCCCGACAATTCTGTCTAGTTGTTCTTGGCCAGAGCAACCGTACAAGTAAGAGGACCTGAAAATTGAATTGTGAGAGGATTATCACACTGAAAGGCTGCCAGATGGCGTCTGGAATTACCTGAAGAAAATTATAGATAACTGTCCTCCTTTAACAGGAAAAACCTGCAGGAGCAATGAGTAAGATGACAGTAATGTAACAGTGGAGTGAATGAGGCTCTTTTTACACTCAGAAAGCAAGATGTATATTTTGCTAGCTGGCGGTTTGCGGGTCTCTTTGAGCAATGGTTTTGTTCGGAGGGAGGGGTGCTTTTGCTTGGTGGTGCACATGGTCAGTAGGCTTTGGAAAAGATTCATTGCATTCATAGAACAATGACTTCCACTTGAGGGCCGTTCAGTGGTTTGGCTGGCCCTGACACTTCTGAGAACAATGGCTGTTTTCATAAACAAATCAATTACAGCCACACAAACAGGGAGTTTATGTTTTTATAAATTACAGTGTATGATTCATAAAATCAAACTCTGCTCTTGAGAAAGACCAGAGCTTGATTTTTGATGAATAGAGGCTGATATATTGCACTGCATGCGGATGACGTTGTGCAGTGACAGGCGCCACTGTTGTGAGTAGTCCTGTATTGTGTTGAAGGAGAAATTTCGGTATCTCCTCCTCAGCTGCCATTTATCAGAGTCGTCTCGGAGAGTTGGCTTGCCTCGGTCGCCAGCCCTTCCACACGACAGCAGCTTGCATGCAACATCCACAATCCACGTGTTTTCAGGGCAGGAGGAAGGAAGAAGTTTCAGTCATCAGGCGGAGGACAAGGGAACTCTTTCAGCATGCCACATGGGCCTGGGTAGAGCATGTGTTTATATTTACTGTACGTTATGAGGGCTTTGGGCACACGCCACCCCGCTGTTTCGCTCTGGGCACCAGAGTTACTCCACCCCGCCCCAATTAAGGAGCACAAGGAGCTGTTTGATTCCCTTTATAAACCCAGCATGACAAATAACCGTATTGTATATTGTTTGATCCCCCTCGGCTGCCATGACTGTGTACAGCGCACCGCTGCTGTGTCATTGACTGCTCTGTGTTATGTCTGTCCTGTGAAGGTAATGATTTGTATAGACCATAGCTAACGAAATGTGAATTGTCAGACTTCTGCGAGCCTGGGACGCAGCCAAGGCGAATGGAGTTTGGGCGTTGCGAGTCTGAGAGGGGTACTGGGTTTATATGGTTGGGGTGGTTTGGGGGAGAGGTTTTAGAGTTGTGTAACTTGGATAATATTGGATATTATCCAGGACAGTGGGCTGGGGAGTTAAGAGTGGTATTGTGTTCGTGGAGATTGGGTAGGAGGGGAGCTGGAGTGTAACTGCTGCTGAAGTTTTGCAGTGGACTGGTGGAAGCGCTGTGCAGATGTTGCCCTAACTGTGGAACATTCTGCGGTTATCAATTACCCGGTACGCTCTTTTCAAACAAAGGTATCCCACGCATTCAACTTTCGACAGCTCTTTTTCGTCTCTGAAAAGTAGTTTTCCTGGCAGTAGAAATTGCTCAATTTCATTTTTCTACCTCTGTATTGATGTGTGCCCAGAAAAATGATGTGTGTGTGTCAGAAATAGACAGAGACGGAGATCTGAAAAACATGTTTACCTCCTGTGGATTGACATCGTCCTCGAAGGCTCCCCTTCTGGAGGGGTTCCCAGAGAGAGAGAGAGAGAGAGAGTGAGAGAGAGTGGGAGAGAGAGAGAGAGAGAGAAATAATGATAGAAAGAGTTGGAGAGAGAAAGAAAGAGATAGACAGACAGGCAGATTGGTGTTTTAGTTATACAAACATTTCTTAGAGGCAGAGCTGCTTTGGAAGCATAAATAATCTCATTGGTCGAATTAAACCTCAATGGGCGGAGCCAAAGAACCACAGTTTTTTTCTAGCTAACTGGTCACAGTTTTCTCTGTGCCCGCTGCTTGGTACAGCGTGAAAAAAGTGGGCGGGGTTTTCAAGAAGCAGGGGGAAGAGCCATTTAAAGCTTGTTATCTTGCGAGATGTGGAATATGCTCACGCAGCTGAAAATACAACACCCATTGGTCAAAGTTTTTTAAACACACCTGGTATACTTGGCCCACTTGGTTAGAAACTTGCTTCCAGGAGGGTTTTTCTACCAAGGTCCCTGTACAACTTCAGACTTGTCTTGTATTATTTGGGAAATTCAGATTCTGCTAAAATCAGTTTCTCCATTTTCTTCCTCTTCCTGGCTGACCTTGTCTTTTTCTATTGGATGCATGAAGGTTTCACTACAAGGCGCAGCACAAATTTGGTCCATTTTGGATGAGTTGCACTCTAATCTAAAAAGCCAATCAAAGTGTCTGCTGACCTTCCACAATTATGAATGGCTTGGTCATGAAAGAATGAAAAAAATATACAGTACTGTGCAAAAGTCTTAGGCACCCTGGATCTTTTATATAAATTTCTTAGAAGTCTTAGATGTTTATTTGTTTTCTGCATTAGTGTGTCAGTAGACTGCTGTTTATTGTAAATTTTTGATATTCAGAAACTTTTCATTTCATTAGTTTTGAAAGCATCTTCGCTTTATGGATTTCTTTGACATATGCCTAAGACTTTTGCACAGTACTGTATATTTAATTTTTTATTCATATTTTGAGCAGAGTGCCTTCTTTCCCATTCAAGTTTGCCAGTTCGCTAACTTGCGCTCCGAAAAACTGTGGTTCTTTGGCTCTGCCCATTGGGGTTTAACTCAACCAATGAGATTATTTCTGTCTCCACGGAGCAGCTCTGACTCTGAGAAATGTTTGTACAACTAAAACTCCAATCTGCCCTCGCCTTAGGACGAGATCAGGATTAATCAAAGAGATTGGAGGGAAGGGAACAAAGCCTTTTCTCATGCTATCACTTCTTGTTTAGATCTTGTTTTGACTGGGAGAGACAGTGAGAAAGGGGGAGAGTGAGAAAGAGCGATAGAGAGAGGAGAGAGAGAGAGGTGAAAAGGTTTTCAGTGCCTCTCCAGACATAATGGGAGCTGTCAGTGCCAACCTCCACCTCCTCCATCGCTGCCACCTCCCAACTGCTGCCTACTCAGACAAGGAAACCCCATCCATCTGCACCAAGCTGTCCGCTCAATTCTAACTGTCCACTTATCAAACTGCAGGGAGCCTGTTTAGTAATATAGTACATATCTCAGTTAATTTCCTTCAAGAACGTCGGCCTGGAGAGTGGCCACAGCTGATCTCTTTTTTTTCTTTAAACTGCACTTTCCTTTCCACCTAAAGTCATTTTCACAGTCGTTTAATTTCTTTTTAGGACCTTGTTAATGAGTCAGGGGTGTCGAGAAATTGCAATGGTTTCCTTCTGCCTCTCATAAACTGTGTGAAAAATGGTGAAAATATGGTTTTTACCCACATCTCCTGCAGCAGAATGACGCATCAAACTGTGTTTTTATTTACGGGACCAATGTTTTCCATCAGTTGATATGATGCCCTGTTTTATTGCCTGATGGGAAAGCGTCTTTATTGTGACAATTTGAATTTGAAAGTACATTACCAGGAAAAAAAAAAAAAGCAAATACCCTCAAACGTGTGATCTGAGAAAAGCATTGAGAGGTTGGGAAGTCGTGAGTTTCCAGTCACTCTGTGCCCACTCAGCTCCATTTACAAGCCCACTAGCTGGTTCTGCATGTTGGGATTCCACAAAGCAATGAAGTCAAGGTTTCTCTCATCCACCAAAGATGTCACTCATCCCTTTGGTATGGCTCGGTTTTTTTAGGATTGCATCAGATTTCTCTCTCTCTGCCTCTGTCTCTGTCTGCCTTTTTGTCTGTTTCTCTGTCTCTGTCTCTGATATTCTCTCTCTCTCTCTCTCTCTCTCTCTCTCTCTCTCTCTCTCTCTCTCTCTCTCTCTCTCTCTCTCCCTCTTCATCTCAGGCTAGTTACCGAGTTAGACTGAGGATATGAGCTCATGAGCTGTGGGTCAGACAGATGACGTGCGCGATACCCTCGCTCTCTGTAGCTGTTTTATATATCACTGATGTAACAGATAATAATAACAGCACTTGTCCCATTTCTTATGATTTCATCACTTTTTGGATCCAAGTAGGGTGGACTATTTTCTGAATTGTCTCTATTAATGCAAAATTTCTAACTGTTTTCCTCTTTTGTTTTTTTTTTAGATGGTCACCACGTTTGGGAGACTGAGGCCAACGTTGAGAGAGACTCCTCAAAGCCTGTAAGTAATAAGCAGGGCATTATTACTGTGACAAATCTTGTTTTGTTTCAAAATGAAACAGCACTTACGGATGATAGAGCAGCTGTTCTCAATAATGTCTTCGTAGACTGAATTTAAGAACATTGTTAGTGGCAAAGCATTTTCAATTTTAAAATCATGAAGAAAACCCGATTTCTAAATTGACTGAACTGATGGTGAATGGGCCGCTGCCCTGCCTGGTACACACTGACATAACACACACAACTTGTGGTCTATTTCTGTTAGAATAATACATCTGGATGTACTTTATGTCTTTGTTTGTGTTCTTGGCACCTTATATCTCCATTCTTCCTCTCTAGTAGCCTAAAATACTCATCTAATCTAATTAAAATCTGACATTAAATCCAGTTCCGATCTAAAACCTCATCAAATACTGAAAAGAATAATAGATGTGAATCACCTCGGTCCCCTCTGATACAAATTAGAGATAGTTTTAGTTTTGTCTTTTAGTCCAATATATTGTTTCAGAAATCCACCGCTATATCAAAATCAATTTAATCTGTTTCCATCAAAAAGTAAAATACACACTAAGTATACAACAGTTGGTCCACATAAACACATTAATGAGACACACACACCCACACACACACATACACACACGCACACACACACACAGTACTGTAACTGGAATATGGCTGTAGATGCACTGTTTCTTTCTTGGACAGGGGGAAAGGCCCTACGGGGGAAACGGCACCGTTGTGTTTAAAATGTGTGGAAAAGGGTTTCAAGGGTTCAACCTTCAACCTGTGGGAGTTTGAGCTTGGCAGTGTGTCCTGTCTTGGCCTGGGACAGCTGAGGGGGGGTGGGGGGTGCAGATAGAAAGAGAGAGAGAGAGAGATAAAGAGAGAGAGAGAGAGAAAGATGCGTTCTGGGAGTCTGGGAGATAGACGAGGGGATTAGAGAGTGTCTACATGTGAGGCGCTGCACCTGCTCCCTGTGTCTCCCCACCGCACCAATATACACACACACACACACACACACACACACACACACACACACACACACACACAGACAGAGTTACTGCAGGGACACATCTGTCTGCTCAAACAGACAAAGGGGCTCCCTCCTAACTCGGCCCAGTCTGCTGGATTCGTCCCATTTTAAACACTGACAGTGCCTTGGCCAGGTTGAGCCTCTGCTGTTGCACCACAAAGCGAACCAAACCACAAATTCAACCCCTACGAATTCTGCATACCTCTCCATCTCAGTCATTTGCAAAGGACTAACTTTCCCCAAAGGGAGGAGATTGAGGAAAAGAGAAGGATTGAAGGATAATTTTGTTTTAATTGTAAGAATTATTAGCAGCAGGTTTTACCGTCTGATGCATCAGATCGCTCATGTAGATTTACGATAGATGGACTTTAAGCTCTCTCTTTATCGTCAAAAAGTATCCCTCCATGATCAATTTGTCACAATTTTCCTTCCTCCCTCAATATGAAAGAAATCACTGTTGTCAGGTGAAAACCTCTCAGTGCCAACTCTGGTGATTTTCATTGTTTTTAGGCTGAAGGGCTATCTGGTCCTCTGTGGGCTGAGACGCTTTTATAACCTTCGTGCTTATGAAAATCCTTTCAAAAGCCAGTGTGTTATTTCACCAGTGCATGGCTGTCATCTCGAAAACAGGGCTGTTTTTCATAATTCCTGTAAAATCGACATTTTGACAGCAGCGACAGCAGTGAAATACTGATCATTCAACCGGGACACAATTCAGAATCTAAAGTGCTGTGCGAAGGGCGGACGTTTCCTGAGTTGTTTTTTTTTTAGTTTTTATCAGCTAATACTCTGAAGAAGGAAGGTAGTAGAGCCTCATCTGGCTTCACTTGACTTTACGACTGCAGTGATTTAATATAACGTGTGTCAGCTCTCACCTGTACATGTGGGGGCCGCCTCCCTCCGAAGCCTCATTCTGAGACAGATGACTTCCTCCCTGGCTACTGAACGGCACCTCCAACACATATCTGTTCACATGCACATGCACGCTAACACACACACACACACACATACACATACATACGTACACGCATGTACGTTTAACACACTCATATCTTATGGGGTTGATATGGCCAGAGGCTGAACCCAGGCACACGGTCGCTCCTGGCCTTCATTTATTCTTCAGGCAGCAGGAAGCTCTGCTGGGGAAATAAACTATCTGGACACTCCCCAGTTGAATTTAGAGTTATTCACTGTGAAAACAGCCACGGTTTTCTATAACTTTACTTCATGGTCTCTTTGTGTCTATAGCCAGATGTTCAGATTTTTAACACCTCCCCCTCCTTTTTTAAGTTTAGTGCTTTAAAGGAATAGAGAAGTGTAGATCGATTTAATGTTAAAATTTCTTGTCATTTTGTTGTTTGTTAAATCAGATAATTCACTTTATCACTATCATGACTCAAAGTGAATTAGAGTTATTTCATGAAGATTGGTTTCAGAAGTCAAAACACATCAGCGAAGGAGTCTTTGTTCCCATAATGCACCACGCACCCACTCACAGTTTATTATTAATCTGTGATGAGGGATGGATAATGGCAATTTAACACAGTCCTTCAGTCCTCAAGTAGCTCAATTTCTCCTCATTTCTCACTCAGAAAACTATAAAGCACATGAAGTGGCATTCTTTATTTATAAGTGCTTTTTCATTATACAGTGACCAGCAAAAAATTGGAATTAGTTATCACCTCTGCCTCATCCCCTTATTTTGATTAATCATCGCCATTACCCTTTTGTTAATGACGTTTCATTGGACCCATACAAAGCTTATTTACTTCTTCAATCCTTTGTCTCCGCATCGCAGAATTCGCTTCTCGTTGAAATCCCTCCCTTTCGGAACCAAAGACTCTCCACTCCGGTCCACGTCAACTTCTACGTGTGCAACGGCAAGAGGAAAAGAAGCCAGTACCAGCGCTTCACCTACGTTCCTGCCAATGGTACATCTCTCGATCTCTTACTCATTCACAATTTCGGACTAACAGTGAGAGAGCAGGTTGGGGTCACTCTCTAACCTTTAGGCCACTCTGTCCTCATTCTCTCTCTCTCTTTCTTTTACTTTCATGTCACCCACCCCAACCCCTCACTATTCTCCGTCTGCTCTTTTCCTTTCTTATATCCCAGACTAATTAGAAACATTTTAGCCACCATTTTTACATCTGAAGACGAGAACAAACAGTTTGTATTCCCTCTTGTCTGGTGGTTTGCTAGGGAGGAACAAAGCAACGTTATTATTCCTCCATTGTAAAAATCCATTTCCATAAAATCTGTTCTTTTCCGTACCTGTAGCTATAAGAACGCTGCAGTGACTGGACACACAAGGGCGGGTGGGGGAAGGGGCATGGGAAAAGCATGTTATTTGAATAGCAAACCTATTGCCAAACTAAATATAAACGCTGACCCACCAACTGAAATGTAAAAACCGCTGCTAATTGCGCTCCGGGCTTGGAGCGAGCATCCAGTGGGTGGTTCAAAGCTCTGATTCAACTGAGCTGGCCCAGCCCAGTATGTGGGCGCCCAAGTGCCCTGCTGTGAAAGTGGAGCATTGTCCTCGGGACGCAGGGAGAGTAAGGGAGGGGACAGACTGAGGGACAGCTAGTCTGGTCAGTGTCTCCCACAGGGTGAGCACCCTATTAAGGAAACAAGCCAGCTGGGTGAACAATACGATCTGCCAGTCTACACGAAAGGGAGAAAGTCAGCAACAAAGTTTTAAACAAGCGCTAGACTGAGTGAAAGCGTAGGTGGAAAAAGTTACCTACACCTTGATTTGTCATTAATGAGATGAAAATGAATTTCAGTTTTTCCAGGTTTTTGAATGGCGTCATCTTAACCTTTTTGCAGCAGCAGGTCTTACAAGATCAACAGATTTATTTTGGGACGTACCCATCAGTGACTTTCACACTGCGGAAACGCAAGGGCAAGGCTCTCAGGGTTTTGTGGCAAGACAAACATTTGCACTTCTTCCACTCGTTTGTGTGCCTGTGCATCTGTCTATCCTCCAGTGACAGACACACTTCCTCTAACCGGGCCTAAAATAGGGGTGCATGTGCTATTTTAGGCCTGTGGTTGGTGGAACCCGTCTCATCAGCGTTCCTCTTGTTGACAGTGGAGGCTGGGTGTTGCATGATGCTTCCTGGTTGCACTTTTTAGTCTTATTTTACCTTTATTTACCAGGTAGTCCCATTAAGATTAAAAATCTCTCCCTGCCCAAGAACACAGCATCATGACAAACAAAAAAGACATAGATAAAGAACAACCAGCAATGTGCATAAGCAATAAAAAACACACAAAAGGTAGTAGGTGGCCAAACAAATTGAGAAAGAATAAAGCAAGGATTATTTACAACTTCAGCTTTGAATCCAAGCACATGCTCCATATTATAATCTGAAACAGTTTAGCCACAACCATGAAGAGAAGAAGTAGATCCAGTTTATTGTGATTAAAGAAAGATCATGTGGCGATGAATCTCAGGTTCAGGGCCGCGCTGTCGTTGGGTTGTAACTGGAAGGCATCGCTTGTTATATAAGATTAATGTCGTGTCATAAACAGCAGCGGTCCCACATTTTAAAACTCAGTGCTCAACATCATCTGCACTGGAATCTGGACAGGAGGCCAAGTCCCAGAGACTGAGATCAAGGCTGTGGAGAAGAGCCTGGCTCATCTGGACTCAGCCAAAGTCCCCAACCCGAACCCTCTGAAGCCACCATTTTGTCTTCTCAGCCACATCTTGACATAAGGGCTTCAGTTAAAAAAAAGTCAGCTCTCACATTGAGTTTAACGTTTTTTCACTTTGTCTCAATGAGAGTGCAGTAATTTATTTAAATTGCAGAACCCTGTTGAGTATGAAGCTCCTGCAGCAGCAACATATTTCATATCGCACATTTAGGATATTAGCGCCAGAGCAGGATCCAAAGAAAATAGCCCTTTTTATTATACAACCAGCTGGATGTCTCTTGCGGTGATGATTCATCCCTTTTTTCTCCTTTTTTCTTGTTTTGTGAATATTTTCAGCAGGGTGGGAGAGCTTAGGCCCAGACACAGAGTCTCATTGATGAGAGTGTTTGTTTGGCAGTGGGTATCCTAGCCACAAACCCACTCACTCACTCACACTTGCTCACCCGCTCACACTTAAGGGAAGCTGGAACATGTGTTTACTCATTTTGCATTTCCCTCCTCTTTTTTCTCTCCTCCTCCATCAGTTCCAACAATAAAGACGGAGCCGCATGACGACTACGACGCCTCTCTGGTGTGCGCCCAGCGCGGCCCCGGCCTGGCGTTGCACCCAAAGCCATACTTCACCCCGCAGGTCATGACCCCCATGATGACCACCGACCTCAGGCCGTGCCTGGTGGGCGGGGCCTACTCCGTCAGCCAGCAGAGACTGGGAGCCAAGCCTTCCTCATTATCCTCCTCTTCCTCCCCCAGCACCAGCCCCAAACTGCACGACCTCTCCCCCCCGCCCTTCTCCAAGTGCCTGTCCGCCGGCCCGTCTCAACACCCGGGACCTCAGTCTCCGATCCCGCACGTCTCCATCATCCAGGAGGCGCCGGGACGCTACCAGCCGCCCGGCCTCTACCCGCCCAGCAGCGCCTCCTCCTCCCCCGCCTCGCAGCCCTCCACCCCCGGCACGGGCCCAGACGCCCCCTTCTCCCCGGCCCACTGCATGACGCCGGGCAGCGGCAGCGCCAGCCCCGTGGCCCAGCAGCACCCCAAGGTGCCGGAGAGGGGCCGCTCCTCCCTGCAGGAGGAGGGCAGCCCCCCCACGCTGGCTGTCAACATCAAACAGGAACCGCAGGAGCTGGACCAGATGTACCTTGATGACGGTGAGTGGAGAAGGATTGCACTGACACAAGCAGATAAGACACAGACGTCAACAGAGGTCACTTTTCAGTTTTTACACATAAAAATGCTTATTTTTATAATCCAGTACAGGGCAGATAAAATGTGAATGGCAAATTAGCCATCTTATCGCCCCATTAAAGGAGCAATAAGTACGATTTTTACTGCCCATCGCACAAAATTACCATAATATATCTGCAGGGGGTTGATAGGGTTATTGATCAATACCAATGACTCAACCATTACTTTGCCAGTACTTAGCCAGATTTCTGGCTTTGTACTCTGTTTTGGAACAAAAACTCCTCATCATTGACATTTCAAGACACTTCCAATCCCCCCCACCCCACCCCACCTCCTACATACTTATATTTTCAACTGCACAACAGTACAGGACAGTGCGTCACAAGACATTTCAGCTACAAAGGCTAAAAAGCCTCGCTCTCAAGCCGCAAAAGCAAATGACAAAGTATTATCATTATATTATTACAGTATTTTGCGTCATGATATTTCACTAAACACTTCCGCTGGCTCTCTGCTTGAATTAGCTAGCTTACTCATCTCTATTGTCAAAATGTGACTTTATTGTTAGTGTCAATGACAGGCCACCATAACTCAAGGGGGCTGGAGGGGTGAAGGGAGGGAGCTGTGCCAAAAAGTTTTATCAGTGTTGTTGCAATTCCTACTGGTTGTCGATAGAGGTTGTTAAAGTTCATAAATCATTTACTACTCCTTACTCCTTACTACTAAACTCTCACTTTTTAGGTAGTCCTGTTTGTTTTCCTCACCGCTGTCAGCTTGTAACTTATGCAGTAGTTAGATCAAAGAAACTTGGTAGTCCTGCGGTTGATGTGTCGTGCTTTAAATCCTGAATGAGGCCCCCCTGCTCAAAGCCCACTGATAAAATAAATGCAGTTTTTTGTGACCCCATTTATTTATCTCACAGAGACTGCAAGAGAGGGATTTTTAGGAGCAGAAAGTTTATGATCTCACTGGTCTGGGCCTCTGCGCTCACCACCGAGGCTCTGGGGCTGTGTGCTCTGCTCTGCTCTGTGCTGCGCTGCGGTGATTTGAAATAAATGGGATAAATGATCTTCCTTGGGGCAAGAAAAAACAGTGCCTGGCCCCATATAAATCACAGGGAGGAAAGCGTCTCTCAGTGCAGTAGATGAAGAAACACTAACCAGCAGCTATCAGTGGAGGGAGCGGAGCGGCTTTGATCTGTTACCAGAGCCCCTGCTGAACCGTCTGGCCGAGCTTCCTGACGGTGGCCAATGGGACGCTGTGCTGGGCCACAGACGCACGGCTCAGATTGTTCCCATGCCACTTCCTGTAAACGGTCTGGGTAAATACATTAACACTTGTTAGCTCTGTCTGGGGGGATATTTAGCTGGCTGCGGCAGTGTCAATGGAGATTTGATTTGTAATTATGTTCTGACTCTGGTGCCGCCACTGCTCACATCTCTGGAGGGTTGTTGGGTTCAAACCAGGAGAAGTTAACGTAAAAAAAATCAAAGTTAAAGTATTAAAGTATGCCACTATAGACATGATGGATATTTCTGAGGAGTTGGCCCCCCATTTACACTGTTTTCATTGGCGAATTGAAGGAAATTTTACTAAGCATTCCAAACTTAATGTGGCTTCTCACTTCGTTAAAACTTTTGGCAGAGTTTGACATGGGCTTTTGCTTTACGGCCTCATTCAGGTGTGGTGTTGCTGTAATTCCTTGTCGACCACACTCGTTAAAACTCACATAATGATATATGAGATTTTTGGGGAGCTGAAACACTTACTGTCATTGAAACTATTCATTGAAAGTATGGGGTTTTGTGAGTGTGTGTGTGTGCGTGTGTGTGCTGAGGGTGGGAGAAGGAGTGTGAATGTATTTGTGTGCTGTAATTTAGTAGATAAAGATTTGTACATTATTTTCGGACGTCTTCAGAAATTATTACCTATTAAATAGCTTTAATATAATTTTTAATAATATTGTGCAATTATATTTCATTCAACATTGATTTGGCACAATAATTTAAGTCATCTAGCTTGAATTCTTTGATGTTTAGCGACACAATCAGGTGTTTTTGCCCTCCTACCGTTGTTCTTTTGTCTTTCATCATAACTGGTATCTCTCCCGCTGTTTGTACAGTCCTCTAATAAGTCTCAGGTTCCCCCCTGTCAAGCATTCTCCCCCACTGTCCTCTGGGAGGTTACAAACATCTCTGGTCATGGAAAGTCTGAACAGTGTTGTCTGGCCCAGAGCCGGAGCTATAGGCTGCAGGCTGCAGGCTGCAGGCTGGCCTGTGCCGCTGCAGAGGCTGAGGGCCACACCGCCATAAAACTTGCTGACTGGAGGGGTTTGCATGCTTCCTTTTGGCTCCGATAAAGTCTGGAAGAAGTGGATCAAGCCATACATTACACAGCACAGTGGTGTACTGAAGGTTTTTCTCAGTGGTGAGGTAACATGAGCGAAACATGTGCGTGTTGAAGTCAGATCTGAGCCAAATAGTATTTCCAAACACTTTTTATGATTTGTTGTGGCCTAGTTAGATGTCAGAACAGTACGATTGATTGCCAGAAAGCTTAGACGATATTTGAAATTAAATTTAGCATACTTGACTGATAACTTAGCTGAATGTGTCAGAACTGATGTGGTAAAAACCACTTAATACTAAGAATTATTTGCAGCTGCAGCTTAAAAGATGCAAATCTTAGTAGCATGGGTGAGGCATTGGCTAACCCGGAGCATGGAAGAAGCCTAATCACTGTGTTTAGTAATGCTTCGGATAATAAAAAGAGACGTGGAACATGCAGCATCTGACTTCACACGGCTTGTGACATTGATAGTTGAAATTAACTATTAGCTTAGCCTGTTATTAATGTGTGGGCAGCAAAGTACCTTTGCAGGAAATATCTCAATTGGTTTATCACATACTGTAACGGCCACAAAACTGCTATTTACTGCTTCCAGGAAAGTTGCCAATTACTGGTGCATTCCCAAATAAGAGGGAATGTTTTCACTGTGGTTTTATACTGTACAAGGACTCCTTTCTCTTTCTTTCATTCATTTTTCTTAAGACCGACAACGTTTCCAGTACATTATTGTTCAGGAAATTTGCTTCTAAGTAATACCTGGGTTTAAAAAAAAAGAATTATTTCATTGGCAAAAGCCTGAGTGAACTACAGTACCGCACTGTGGGATTGACTAGCAGTAACCCAGTAGAAGCCTCAGTATGCGGGCCAAGAACATCTTGTGGCTTGCGGCCTGGACCTGACGTGGCAGTAACCGGGGGGATTTGTGGTGCTTTGCCCCCCATCCTCGGCTCTCTCATTGTCTCAGCTCTGGTCCCTCAGCTGCTTTATTTATAGTTTTCAGAGACTCTTAATGTATCGCCGGCGGATCGGTTCTGCTGTAGGATTGTGTTGAAAGAAGCTGTTGTTACAGGCCGGATTATGTTGACGCGTTTGAACCCTTAATGAGGCAAACAGTGTTGTCCTGCTAATTGTTTGGGAGTTCCTCGTTTGTGTGGGGTTTCCTGGTGGAAAAGCCAGGCTCTATCAGTCCACTCCAGCTGCTGCCGACCTCGATGGGACAGGAAACCGGTTCCTGGATTACTTCATATCAATCGCTACCCTCCCTGCACTTGAGTAACTGTAAAGTTAGACATGTAGAATAACAAATTAACACACTAACAGTGCAATCCCTCATGTTAGATTAACAACAATGGTGTCAGCATAATCAAAAGTGTTTGGAAATAAAATGATAAGGTGTTACTGTAACTATTTTTCACACACAACCTCTTTCTTACAGTTTTTTTTCTTTCACTTTTTTCTGTAGCAATATACTGTCATACAATTTAAGGCATACTACTGTGGTGCTACAATATATACTGTATAAATATAAACATAGATGTATAGTCTGACATGAATGACCTCAACTGCATATCAAAATGTATCCTATATATCCAAATCACAATTTTGTATCGAATAAGTAAGATATCCTCCATTCAGTCTGTCTTCTTTCATAAGAAACAGGTCATCTTTCCTTCCATCATGGACAACTTTTTTTGTTGTCAACATTATTTGCAATTTTGTTACAATTCTAGTGCATTGTGGACCTACTGTTCTATAGTGATTCATACAGTGAACAAAAAATATCATTACATTCATACCCTTCAATGTTTATAACATAAAACAAAATAATTGGGGAAATTATTTCTTCTCAAAATCAAATCATGATCACTTTCAGCCTTTTGCCTTGTTCTGAAGAGTCTTACTTTAACAGGAATAGAAAATTAGAGCCAAGTGATTATTATTCACAGTGTTTGTTTATGCTGTGGTTGTTCATAGCATCTTCATCACTCCGTTCTCTCTTGAGCAAATCAATGTAACCAGAGCCACATGACACCGATGTCGTGCTGGTGTTGGGCCTATTTTTAGTACTTTGTTGTAAACACACTTAGAGATCAATGGATTGATTTTTTTCAATTAGATCCTCTACATAAAATGTGGCAGCACAATGAAAAGTAGGCCATGGCAACGGACACATAAACAGTGAATGTTGTGGCCTCAGTGGGGCAAATGATAACATTTTACTGCAAGTAGCACATCTTCCTGCTTTTGCTGAATAAACTACTGAATCCAAACCAGCTTTTTCCACCACCTCAAAAGGCTATTTATTATTGAGTTAAATCTATTCCACCACATATGGTGCGTGAAAAATATCTGAACGCCGTAACTCATCCACGATTTTGATCGTTACCGGACAGGTGATGACATGATGTGGAGGTTTCTGATGTCTTGATGTCCTAAATTTATAGCTGGCGTCCTGACTTGACGTACGCGGTGAGAAGTCGGTGTGATAACGGCCCCTTGAGGTCTGAACTGGAAGAGGATATCCTTAAACCTCCAGATGCACAGGAGGGTCAAAGCCAGATCAAATAGAGGAGCGGAGGTCAGCCGGTTCAGAACGCACATGGCAGCAGAACGACAGACTGCAAGAGGGTGGAGACGAGGGTTCAAGGATTTATTTCTTGAGGTTCAAGTACTTCTTCTCATAATTTGGTCTCGTTTTCTCACATTCACCCGGCTGTTGGCAGTGCGCTGCTGTCCTGATGGTGCGGTACTTTACAGAGCATCTTGTATTACTGTATACACAGGAAAATGAACTCTTCTAATCCTGCCGCTATCATAACAGAGTCGTTACTGATCTTGGTGAAACTGAAGCTGAAGTCTGGTGAATTCTCTTCTCCCCACAGAGGTTTAGTCAAAGTCTCGTTCAGGAGGGAGATTTCATGCTCTCCGCTGGCAGAAGTCAAGTCCGCACCGCTGGAAGCCCTTTACACACGCAGCACATGCTATACGATAATCTAAAAGATGGGTTTGGACAGCGTTTACCCGTGATATATTGCACAGATAAAACTTTGAGCCTGAATAGATATATCCTTTTGTTTTTTTATTGGCGCTCCCTTATGACAGATCAAGAGGAAGAGATTTACAGCACCTGAATATAAATGTCATAACTCCGCTGACAACTATCTTCCCCTCCGATGCCAAGTTCTCCACAAAGACATATTGCTGTGAAACGCACCCCCCTGTCCTCATAGTCACATAATAGGTTCAGTGTGTCCATGTGTTTCTGCGACACGTTCATGTGAGATTGTAGTTATCCAAGGCTCAGGAGTTCTTCCTGTTCCTTTATTAATAGCAGTCAATCAGGCGGCCAAACACATTAACTTTATGTCTAGACAACCTGAGGGCTCAGAGGGAGTGTGAAGAATTGCACTGTACTCTGTAATTGTAAACAGCTTCAGTCAGAATTCAGCTGATTTTAAAGCTTAATCATTACGTACTCAAGCCATCTGTGTACCCAAAGTTTTGTACTAAATGTTTGGTAAATGTGGTAACGTGTGCTTAGACTATTTTAAGTTCTTTCTCGGTTATTTTCCTAGTACCTGTGGTGGTAATGATATAGTACGTCTTTGTTTACAACAGTGGCTTCTCTTAGACTTGTAAACAACTCGAGGGTTTTCCTGTAGGATGGGGCTAAAGTGTTGTGAGGCGATAGGAAGCGAGCGAGTCTGATTTCTGGTAGGAAGTGTGGGCCGTGCGAGTGCTGGGTCACCGAGGGAAGGGCTGCAAAAAAATAAGAATTAAAAAAAAAAAACGCCATTCCATTGTGTTGAGGGGAATCTCAGGTTTCCAGGCTGCTCTTCCAGCCCGGTCTCTCTATCTCCCTCTCTCTCTCTCTCTCTCCCTCTCTCTCTCTCTCTCTCTCTCCCTCTCTCTCTCTCTCTCTCTCTCTCTCTCTCTCTCCCTCTCCCTCTCTGAGGGGCTGCTGAGTCCAGTCAGAGGGAATTCCTCTCCAGGCCGCTGGCTGGGTTTCTGCAGGCGGACTCCAGCGGTGTTCCCCTTCCCCTCTTGCATTTCCTATGACTGCTCCCTCTGAGAGCTGCAAGCAGAGGCCTGGACCTCAATCTCAACCTCGTCTTAGGCTGATTAAAAATGTTAGAAGCTGATTAAAGTGATATTGAACTTTGGCAGTACCTTGGGTTGTGTAGCTTCCTGGACATGATAAAACCCCAAAATTGGTGATTCTCTGTTATCTGTTGCTCCGGTAAAGACGATTGGAGAATTGTGTTTGTTTTTTTTCTCTCCATTCACTGCCATTTTATGGAGAAACAGGTCTGAAAATCACACTTACAGCACATAAACAAACGCCCCCACAAAAAAGATTCTGACAATATATTAAAAAAACTAGTCATCCTGCTTACATTTTTTGAAGTGAATCGCTTTCTTTATGTTAATAAACCTTTCAGTTTTAAGTGTAACACTGAAATTCTTCCAACCGGATTTCGGTGTTACACTTGTTGGTTTAATAACATAAAGAAAGCTTAAAAAAATTCTGCAGAATGACTATATACTGTCAGAATCTGCTTTGTGGGCGTTTGTTTATGTGCTAGAAGTGTGATGAAGTGTGATGAGAAGTGTGAACAGACTGTTCCTCCATACAATGGAAGTGAATGGAGAGAAAAAAACAAACACAATTCTCCAATCGCCTCTACTGGAGCAACAGATAACAGAGAATCGCCGATTTTGGGGTTTTATCATGTCCAGGAAGCTACACAACCCAAGGCACTACCAAAGTTCAACATCACTTTAAAGAGGGAGTAAACTCTGAAGACTATCTCATCACTGTCATAAATCAGTACACAGATAAGATGAGTACAGGCTGATGAAA
Organism: Centroberyx affinis; assembly: GCF_046629955.1. Classification (NCBI taxonomy): domain Eukaryota; kingdom Metazoa; phylum Chordata; class Actinopteri; order Beryciformes; family Berycidae; genus Centroberyx; species Centroberyx affinis. Next base: position 121,303 of record NW_027280910.1, on the reverse strand, counting down.
AATGAACTGCCTCAATCCCCCTCGGTGAGGAATAAGTGTGGATAAAAACGACTGCTGTGTCCCTTTTCCCGCTTATCAGTAAGTCCACAAGTATATATTTTTTTTGGTTTGGCTTTAGTCGGTCTGCTCAATATTGGATCATTCCCCCCCCCCCCCCCCCCATCAGCCAAAGAACACAGCTGATAAAAAGAGATAAACAAGTGCACCTGGATCCTTTGGAGGTTGCATCCTGTCTCTTGATAAAAAAAAGGGTCTGGCATATCTGATATAAACTGATACTTACTGGATATGGTTCCATTAGTTCGACTCGGAGGAAATAGCAGTTGCGGTCCTGTGCGGCTCAGCGGACAGATCATGACACGAACACTGCAGGGTTAGTGGTTTCACTCCCACTGGGGCCACCCATGCTGAAAATGCACTCATGGTACTGTGAGGCGCTCTGGATAAAAGCCTCCACCGAGTTGGCTTCATGTCATGTTCATGCACACACACGCAGCACGGAGGCGTCCGAGACACTGACCATCCTCTTCTCTCTCCTCCTTCACAGTCAATGAGATCATCAGGAACGACCTGTCCAGCATCTCCGTCCACAGCCACGCGTAGCTTCCCCTCGCAAACCAAAATCCAGACGAAGGAAGAAAATAAAGGGAAATACCAAACAAGATTGATGCTTTGCATGCTTGGACTACAGCGTGCTAGAAGCAACAAAAGGAAATCCAAGGAGAACAAATGTAGATATATTGTCCAGAGGACCAGGGTCCAGTGTGTGCCTTGTTTTTCATATATAATGCCTTTACACAGAAATTATCCAAGGAATCAATCACATGACTGACTTTTTCTAGACATGTAAATCCAGTATGTAGCACCCCAACCTGCCATCCCCAACCTACACAAAGTATGCTTTTAGTGGACCAAGCATTGTTTTATATATATGTCTTTATATATATGTCTTTTTCTCTGCAGTTTGTAAATGATTGAGTGCCTATGAGTTATGTAATTTGTATATATCTGTAGTGCTTCAGTTTGCATATCTGGCTTTATAGAGAGACGATTTAAAAGAAAAGTGCCTTTGACTGGAAACAGAAAGTAGCCAGAGTTCAGCTTGACAAGTTGTCCAGAACAAAAACAGTGTTTTTTCACACGGACTTGGTTAGCATGTCAATATGGACATTTCTTTTCTTCATTTACAATCAACAATAAGCACTTAACCACCGGAACAGTGGTGTTGTTTGTAGTTACGGCATCAAGACAACAAGCTAGTGCCTTGTGAAGTCACGCAGCAATGGCAGATGTCCTTTTAAGCAATGTACTGCTAACTTTTCAGTTGACATGTTGCATAAACCTCATACTCCATAATACCTTTGCCTTTATATACTGTTGTGGTAGATATACAAAGCAGATGTAGTCACAGGATATGGAAAACGGCATCATTTTGTGTCATTTTCTAAGTAGAACTAATATAGAATGCATTCAGTGTACCGGACCTTAAGACAGGGGGAATATTTTAGATCGTTCAGTTTGAAAATAACATGAACTTTGGAGTAAACAGTTTGCTACAGCAATAATGGTTTGATTGATATCAAAGAAAGAAATCATCTCAGTTTTGACAAAGCTTGACTATTATTACTGCTTGGAAGCTATGCAATATGAAGGTAGCATTAGTCTCTCAAAGAATGTATACATTCACGATTGTAACAGAGAAGTTCTTTAATCCAAAGAATAGTTAACGATGGTGAACAGCAATATGTATGAATTCATGTTTTTGTTTTTGTATTTTCATATTTATTCTCTTAGCATGTGCTCTGTTTATTCATGTTTATCATACAGCTTCTTTTACATGGTTACCTACATACTGTGGTTTATGTACTAATTTGTTTAGGGTGCTCCGCGCACTTATAGCAAAACCAAATAGGCTTACACACAGTTCCCACATTAGTATTACATATTTATGTGTATTTATGAGTCTTAATCCATATAATTAAAGGGCATGAACGAAGCCATACGGAAATGTTTACTGAAAAAGGTTATTGATTGTCTACAGCTCATAATTCTGCTTTGTAAACTATTTTGTGTATTGTCAATAAATAGCCATCATCTCTTTCAGTTGAATGGTCTGTATCTCACTGATTAAGACGGGAAATTAAATCTGCAAACTTGCTTTCAGTCCATCACAACATTAGGAAGGCAGGGGGATTTGGGAGAAGGCGATGAACTGCTGCTATTCTGCTGGATTTCTGTAGATTACTTTCCCTTCGAGACAGTTCTCTGATAAAAGCCACTATCCCTTGTCTGCTGAAATCCTCATCTACTAGGTGCTGCCTCTTTGTCTATCCCATCTGACTGGATTTCTGGACTAATTTTACATTATATTATCACCTCCCAACTTTACCTGACTTTACCTGGACTGGAGTGGGCATTTATAAGTAATCTCCAGATATAGTTAAAGCCTCACTGGGCAAGATTTTTATGTAAAAAATGTAAAAATGCACCTGCACCTAAATCACAAAGTGGGGCTGCAATAGAGTAGATTATCTCATCTCCTCTGATTGATCATAGATTCATCCTATTTGCTTGAAGTCTGGTGTCTGGTATGATCAATTCTCCCCCCACAGGAGGTGATGAATCAAACTTAAGAGTAAAGTCCGAACTGTCTCCTAAACAGCAGTGAGCAGACCTTTTCCTCTCGTCCGTTTGCTGTTAAGCAACCACAGACGGCAGGTTTGTAAACATGACTGAGCTGTGTGCAGTTTACTGACGTCACCTTACAGGATTTCTGGGTATTAAAGTTCAAATTGTATCCAAATGTGAGTTACTAGTAGCACTGATGGGATCTTGTACACCAAACTAACCGAAAAAAGTTTTGCTCTAATTTGTGATAAAACATTGCTCCATTGACAAAGAATTGAAAATAACTGATGTCTTTTTAGGAACCATAGTTGTTTAAGACATAGCTCAAATCTTTCACCTCATAATTCTTCATGATATATAATTCCAGTGAGGAACAATCCTACACCAGGTACTCAACATTACCATTACACATGTATTTTATAGCCTTAAGGTATGCAATAGCAATATATGTCATTTAAGGCTAAACACAGTCTCCATTGCAGTTCCAGTGGGTAGATGCAGTTTGTATTGCAGTGAACACTGACACCATGTGGTCTGTGTCAGGTCTGCTCTACTTTACACATGGAGCAACTCTCAACACTATTAGTTCAGCGGCCATACACTCATCCATGCACACATCATGGATAGATAGATAGATAGATAGATAGATAGATAGATAGATAGATAGATAGATAATTTATTCTGGAGATTTATATGGTTTATTGATATTTGTTGTTTGGTTTGCTAAACACTATTATGTAACTATATTTCAGTAATTGCATTTTCGTTATTGCAGCTGCTTAAAAAAAACTTTCAGTGACTGTCACTTAATTTGTATAACCTCAGTGAGGTTTTGAAAAGCTCATCTTGGGCTTTTTACCTCACCTGCACATCACATGTACATTTCTTTCTCATTTCCTTCTTTGCTCATTCTCTTAATGTATTTTTTTCTGCAACTAAACTAAACTAAACTAAACTACATTTTATTAATTGGGGATCTTAAAACCTGAATTGCCCTCTGATTATATGTAAAATGTTTGTTAGATTGCAGGATGTGAGGTTGGACAGCTGTGTCAAGGCTGGACCTGTATGAAAATCAGGCTGTAATAACCCAGACACCTGGTTTACTGGTTTTGCCTGGCTGCCTGCTGCACCTGTCACTCTCACAGCAATCCGTGTCCACTAAGGAAATCAGGTGTCATTTATCCTGTCAGTAAATTCTTGTGCTGGATCTTCTTGCGTAACCTCCGAGCAGCAGCTACACAAACCTGGTAAGCATCCACTTTTATATCATTGCTAAATTTCATAGTGACATTCACTGAGCAATTCAATTTGAATCTGTATAATTCACGACTGGTCAGAAGAGAAAACAAAAGAAAATGTTTTATTTACTGTGATACTACAATGTCTAATCTACAGTTCAATGTATATCACAATAGAACCAGACAATTAAACAGTATTTTATTTACTGTGATTCACTGCAAAAACTGACAAACTTCTTACGTTTTTTTTTAATCTTGTATCCTTATTAATAAGATAATTTTAAGATTAGTGAAATCATCTTACTGCACCAGTTTAAACAAATTTGACTTTTTTGGGGGGAGAATGTAACTCGTTTCAGGACATTTACTTAGTAAAAGTGAAACTTTACTCATTGTTTTATGATGATTTCTTGAAAGAAGTCATATTAGTATGTATCAAGTGAAATTTATTGAAACCAGCAAGATTATCTGCCAGTGAAGTGAGATAATTTGACTAAAAATATAAAAAAAATAAGCATGATAGGTCTGGAAATGAGTTAAAATCACTTGTTATTTTTTGCAGTGTAGTACAATGTCTAATCCACAGTTCAATGTATATTATATTAGCAAATTACCGTTGGTAATTAGCATTAATGTTGGGCATGTAAAGAGAAATCAGCAAAAAATGTATCTAATCTACAGACCTATATCTATGGTGTTAAAAGATATCACTAAGATATTATAAATTACAAGACAATCAGTAACCATGGTGACAGTTCATCTGATAAAAGTTTTATATCTCCAGCAGTGGCATCTCTGTGCTTTCTTTCAGCCTTCAACCACAACTTTGGGAGATGGAGAATATAACTCTGAATTCATTTGGCAATCTGACCGGCAACGTCACAGCCAACTGCAGCAAGGCTGAGGGCTGCGGGTCAAGTCTCAGCTATTTATTTTGTGTCTCACTGATTGACATCCTGACCGTTCTTATCGGACAACCGGTGACCGCCAAACTGCTGTGGATCGCCGCCACGTCCAAGAAGACGATAGATATCCTGAATTTCAATTTAGCACTCTTTCACAACGTTCACTACCTGATGTCCAGCTTGCATTTGCTCATGCTGTTTTTGCTGCCACAAAACCACTCACAAATCCGTAAGTTTCTGTTGGTGTACGTACAGATAGGAGGGCCTATGAATTTGTCTTTCATCTGTTTGGAGCGTTACGTGGCAGTGATCCTCCCCACAGCTTACCCCCTGCTGAAGCAGTACAGGTGCAGAGAGGTGTGTGCTGCGGCCGTGTGGCTCGTTGCCATGCCGCTCGCCCTGACAACAGTTTCAGCTTTTGAGAGAATCTCCGCCACTGTGGAGGAGGTTCCATCTTGTTTAATGATATTCATGACTGCAGTGATGATATGGTGCAACTCCACTATTCTGAGGGCGCTCAGGCGGTCCGGGCCGGGCAGAGACGAGCTGCACCCCGCCAAAAAGCGGGCCTTGAAAACTGTCCGTGCCATTTCAGTCATTGCAATGTTGTGTTACATTCCAGTGGCTTTATTAATTAGGTACAAATTCGTGGATGAAACCATATATGAATGTGTATTTGTCCCTGGATGTATACTCTTGTTGTCTGTTGCGAGTGTTGTACATCCAATGTTTTACCTCTCTACCCAAGGGAAGTTGTTTTCCTGTCCAAAATAATCTTTCTACTGCTACTGCTGATACTAATAACTGGAAGGCACTCAGAGAGCACAAACCACCAACACTGAACAATTCTCCAACTTGGTGTTATACAGTCTCTGAGGTACAGATTGTTTTAGAAGAAGAAGAAGAAGAACAACAACAACAACAACAACAAAAGTAATAGGGTTTCAACCCTATGTGCTTGAACCCCTAATCATCATCATCATCATCATCATCATCTTTATTTGTATGGCACAACATTTAAACAAACTTGTGAATAAAAACAAAAAGATGAAATTAATACCGGTTTAGCCTAAGCTCCTCAGCAGGTCGTTCCAAAGTCCAGGAGCCTGGATGCATTGGTCTTGTCGCCTTGTTTTCAGTCTGGACTTTGGAACAGTCATTAAAACCTCGAGGACTGGACTCACTGCAGATTGGGGTTTTAGTTTTACCAACAATTGTTGGAGGCAGAAATAATCTCATTGGTTGAGTTAAACCTCAATGGGCGGAGCCAAAGAACCACACTTTTCTGGTAACAGACTGAAGCTCAGTGAAAAAGATAAGAGAGGTGGAAGCTAACATGAAGCCTAGCACTCTGCTGCTTACTGAAAATTACTGAGCTAGCTAGTTAGCCTAGCTGACCTTCCAAGTTCAAATTAGCCAGACTAGTCTTTCCATATTTAGGTAAACTAGCTAACTAGCCTGCTGCCCTTCCAAGATCATGAATGCCATGGTCTTCAGTGAATGAAAAAAATGACATTTCTATTTTTTATTCATATTTTGACCTCAGTTCCTTCTTTGCCATTCAAGTTTGCCAGTTAGCTAACTTGTGTTACAAAAACTGGTTCTCTGGCTCTGCCCATCGACGTTTAACTCAACTAATGAGATTATTTTTGCCTCCAGGGCAGCTCTGCCTCTGAGAAATGTTTGTGTAACTAAAAATCTTTTAAAACTCCCATCTGCCTGAGGACTTTGAAATTTAAATCATAATTTGCATGCAAGTTTCGCATTACTGGCTTTGCATAGGACAGAGTACATAATTATTTTAGTATATTCCTTTTGCACTATGTCTATGGTGGAGGGTTTTTTTTTTGTATGTGTTTACAGAAAACAATATATTTGCTCTGTCAAAAATAAATCCTCTGAAGCTTTTGTGCTGCGCTGTAGACACAACACCAGACGCTGCCCTGGTGTTTAATATATTAGCAGTTTAACATTGTGAAGTATGTCTGGACCAGCCCAGCTTCACCAGGAGCACCTAGTCTTATATATATAAAGAAAATATCAAGTAGGCCAATTAGAATTAGAATATCTGTATTGACTTGGACATGTGTACAGTGGAATGCCTCTCTTGCTTTTTATTTTCTTTATTTAAACAAAACAACCTGTGTTGTATTCTGAAATTACTGTGGTCAATGCTTATGGATGCATGGATGTTCATGTTATATGATTTCCAGTCTGTGACAGTCAACATAAACAGAAAACAGATATATTATATTCCTTTACTAATGTTATGATTACATTGTAGCTTAATTTGATATGATATACAGAATATGCTTAAAACACATGTAAATAAAAAAACAAAATAATATGATCACTGAAATATGATTGCTGAATTACAACATTAACAAATATTTCATTTTCGTTTGACTTTAGTGAATAATTAGTTTTCATAACCCGCATTAGTCTTGTCATGCTAACAATACACTCACATGTCATGCCAGGCACATGTAAATAGAAAAACACATGATGCTTTTCAGTAAATTTTACAGGTTGTACCCAAGAAGTAACCAACTCTACTACATATGTACATATATCTGCCACACATAATGTTGTCAGTGTGTGTGATCTAAACTCCTGTAGATTTATTCTCCTCTGTAAAACCAAACATGCTTTAATCCTCTAGAGGTTTAAACTACAGCTATGAACGCATTCATCACACTATATAACTTCATTGCATTTCAACAGCATCTGCAACAAACTACATTTTGATCCTGTATGAGAATTGAACTTACAATAGCAGCATAGTCAGTAAAGCCAGAGCTGGGGTCAAGTCATGAATGAACTCATCAATTCCAACTCAGCTGAGGAACTGGAATTGGAATTTGAAAAAACCTACAGGAAACAGAATTTGAATTTCTATGAAATTCTGTAAAATTCCATGTTTTTTTTGTTTTTTTTTCTTCTTACCATATATCTGAGATTACATGTAGTGTTATATATTATCAATATAGCTATATCAGAAAAGGGACCTTTCAGGTGGTATTTGATGCAGAACATGTAACTGTAATATATAAATTATTATTGAATGCATTTGATTTGTTGAACTGTCTTTTATTTGATTCGTAATGTTTGATTTATAATGCTTAACGAGTCAAGACAAACTCTCTTAGAAGTGGAATTTCATGGAATTCAATTCTGTTCCCTGTCATTCCAATTCAAGTCACATTCTGTTTCCTTACGGCTGGGAGACATTCACATTACAATTTTAACTCCAGGAACTGAACTGGAATTTACCAAGCATTCTCAATTCAATCGTCATTTCTTTACCTACATCTTTGTGCTCTGGCATTATTTCCTGTGTTGTTAACATAGGATTCCCTCTGTTTAGTATCCTCCAGTCCAGTGACGGTTCAGTCTCTTATACATGGCACCTTCCTTTAGGGACATTGTGTGGTGCATGGGTCTCCTGATGAGAAGAAGCTGTACACACTGACCAGTGGAAACATCGTGACAGCTCCCAACAAGGAGCCTAACTGGACTACTGCTCCACAACACACAAGAGCGCTGTGGCCCTCGTCACGCAGGATCAGTCCGATGATCACCTTCACATAGGACAGAGCGAGAATGAAGACGATCCAGGCCAACACCTGAGGAGCAGAGGGACAGGAAGGTGAGCTTGTATATTTAGGAAAAAATGTGAAAAAAAAAATGGCATCTACTCTCTGAATAGCACATAATTAAAACAAATTATTAAGTCTTTTTAAATATACTAGGTCCCCAGTTGACAAATCATCCTTTACAAATTGGTTTCTCTGTGTTTCAGAGATATTGAATGATTAACTTCAGGTAGCAATATTTTCCAATATGGATATGAAACCTGTAACCACCTTGCCTAGAATCAAACTTTTCATTTTTCCACTTCTGAATAAGGTAAAGGCAGGTTATGTTTAGCATTTGAGTAAATGAAGCCTAAATTAACAATGGACTCACAATGAGGACGCCTCCTGAGGAATCATTGACCAGCAGCGGGCATGGACTCAGCACTGCCATGCTCATGATGTACGCTCCAACTCCACTGCCCAAGACTGTGAGAGCTCCCATCAGCAGTAGGGACCTGCGTTGACAAAAAGACACCAATTATTTTATGAGGTTTTGGCTGTTTCAGTGTATTGGGTGAACAGGTTGGATTTGGTAGCCAGGCTCTATTATCAGGGAGCAGAACAAAACCATACAGAAGAGTATTAGGGCCATTGTAGGTTTTTTTTTTGTTTTTGTTTTTTTGTTACCACAGCGTGAAAAAAACCCTCAGAAATGTGCAAGAAGAAACATTGAAATTTGCAAGAAAAAAGTCTGAAATTTCTCAAATTTCTGAGTTTTTCTCACAAATTTCTGACTTTAGTTTTTTCTCAGAAATAAAAAAAATAATGTCACTTACAATGGCCCTAATGCTCTTCCGTAAAAAAAAACGTCTTCATGTTCTTAGAAAATTCATTGGACCGCAATCCAAACCAACCTTATTGGGAAGAACATGGCGATGAAGCAGGCCAGAGGGTTGGACACGGCAGCCATGGTGGCTGACAGGTGATAGATGTTGTTCCCGTAGGGCATGCAGGAGTAGGACTGCACCGAGGGAAGCACCACGTTGGCCAGGGCGTTGACCCAGGCCAGGATGACGAAGATGTAGAGCACCTGCATCCAGCTGTAGGCGCCGGTGCCAAAGCTGCTTCTGGGGTTCACGTTCCCCTCTCTGTACGGATCCAGGATCATGGGTTTCTCCTCGGCCCACTTCCTCTGTTTCTGAGCTGCGTTGCCTTTCTCTTTCACCCCGTTGGTGTAATGACCGTTAGTGTGCTCCCGGGCCACAGTGGGGTGGTAGTTCAGCAGCAGGAAAGCCAGCAGGCACACCAGCATCATGGCGCTCAGGAAGAAGAAAAACGCCTCAGCTGAGAAGTTGGCTGGCTGGTACTGAGCCCGCAGTTCAAAGGTCACAGCGCTGTGGGAGCTGTTGAGGCTGTGGTTCACCGCCTGTGTACTGTTCACACAGTGCACCACCCCGACCCCCTGGACCAGAGCCACGAGGGCAGGCAGCAGGCCGCTCACACCCTCCCCAATGTAGTAGGTGGTGAGATACTGGGGCTTGAGGCGCATCATGAAGGGCAGGAACGTGACGGAGGAGGTGCAGTCGACGGCAGAGAGGAAGAAGGTGAGGACCAGGAGGGCTACGCTGCGCGGGACGCCCGCCACCTCCACGCTCTCCCTCCAGAAGAAAGCCAGCAGGAAGCTCGCCACGGTGCCCAGGGCGATGATGGCGTAGATGACGGCCGTCTCGCTGAGCGCGCCGGGCCGGAAGCGGTGCATCAGGGTGACGAAGAGCGGGCCCACGTTGGCCATCTGGATGACGACGGAGAGGTAGGAGGGCAGGTACCAGCCCTCCGGGATCTGGGGGACGATCAGGGGCAGCTCTACCCACAGGCCGTTGATGGACACCCAGGAGCCCATGCCAAACAGGCACGCCAACAGGTGGGTGAGCAGGGACATGATGTCGAGTGGAAGGCCGCTTTATGTGCCACAGAAGTTCTAAAATTAGATAAAGAAGGTCTGTGAATTACATGACATCAGACATTATATGATACCTGATAAGTTTCACTCCAAAATGAAGAATGTGACACTTAGTCTGACAAAATACTATTTAATAGCACAGGAAGGTGAGCTTGTATATTTAGGAAAAAATGTGAAAAAAAAATGGCATCTACTCTCTGAATAGCACATAATTAAAACAAATTATTAAGTCTTTTTAAATATACTAGGTCCCCAGTTGACAAATCATCCTTTACAAATTGGTTTCTCTGTGTTTCAGAGATATTGAATGATTAACTTCAGGTAGCAATATTTTCCAATATGGATATGAAACCAGTAACCACCTTGCCTAAATAGCACTGAAGTTACTAGCTAACTTCAGTGCTATTTAATACCAGTGAAGTTACTAGCTAACTTGAGCCTTTAACTAACAAACTGCCTGGTATCATTTTAAAGGATGTAATTATCTGTGTTTAAAGTACTTTTAAATATTAAACACTGACCTTTCCATACTCTCCTCCCATATTTAATAATGACAAGATAAAACTGATCGCTTTTGGGAAATTGAGTCATTGCAGCAGCAAAGAGAAGGACATAGTTAACGATAGAATAAGTAAAACATCTCAAAGGCTATGAAGCAAATAATTACAACACAAAGAATGACAACGTAAACTCACATGTCGCATCACAGATTAATGTCTCATCATGAGCAGGCATCTCTTGTTTGCGGTGTGTGACTTATTCCTACATTTGGTTAATGTTTACTCAGTCTCTCTGGAGCGAAGCATAGTTAAACCTGTCTGTTTTGCAACCTTTTTTTTATTAAAAATCTTGTAATTTCCTAATGCACGTGCCCTGTGTCTTGTCTGTACAATGAACAGTGCTGTGCGGGTGCAGATTATTCTGCGTTACCAGGGCAGAGGGCATCATGTGAGCTGAAACATGGCATGGGCCGTGTCCCAAATTTCATCCTGGCCAGTTGTTTTATTTTAGCAAAGGCAGTGCTGCAGGTTAAACTTGCTTAAAACATCAAGCATGCAGTAAGGTAAACATGACCACCTGCTGCTGTGGTAACGTACACAAGTGTTGCATAACCTGAGAAAACATCTGACCAGCACATTGTTTATTGAGAAGGAAAAGGCATGCGGTGGAAGGGCTTTGATCAGTGAAGGAATGAGAAAACAATAGTAGGAAATTCATGCATTATGTTAGAGGAGTGTGTTCAAAGGTGAATGTAACATGAAAAGCAAGTATTAAGTAACACTGTTAGAGCTGATCTCAGGTAACGTAGAAGCATAATTATCACATTGTTATAAAAAATCTATTTTGATATTGTCAATTTAAAAAGTTCAGTACTGATTGAACTGTGTCACTTGGAATATGCATATTGCACTATATGAATAATGTGGGATCATTAAATAATCTCTTTAAAGCATCAACATACTTCCAAGAAACAATCTACATGAAAATAATAACTGAGCTTTCAATAAAAAAATTTCCCCTGTGCTATATATAAAATTCAAGCTATTAAAATTGGTGTTTTCATTTGCAGAGAATAAAGAAGGAGGTGTGCATCCTTGCAGATACTCACATGCTGTTTGGTCGAGGGGCTGGAGGTTTCTGCAGAGAGAGAAGTCAAAGTCCTGTGCAGTAAACGCCGTGTGAGCCGGGGGATTAAACCCTCCTGGGGCCAGTGGGTGTGAGAGCTTTTAGCCAACCGTGACACATGCCTGTTTAACTGGTCATGTCCTTAACCTGTAATAAATATGTTGTCAGGACGTTCAGGTTCATCAAAAGACATCACACGCTGTGATCTGCAGCCACGTTATTATCACCAACGACTTCTTTTTCTGTTCTCAGTGAAAACAACTCCTGAGTGAATCTACAGAATTCAGTAATTCTCCTTAAGGGGATCATGGGAGCTAAGAGGTTGGAAATGAGTTGTGTGTGTGTTGTGTGTTTTCACCATTCAGTTGCATTTCACATTTCAGAAGTTGACTAAAGGGTAAAAACAAAGCCATTATACAAAGAACATATATTAATTTGGAAAAAAAAAATTACCTGAATTTCATTGCAAAGGAGTACACACTCTTACTCTTACTTACTTACTCTTTAGTAAAGGACTTAAATCAGAATTGTCAAAAATCTATTTACGTTAAAGCAAGTAATCAATTTGTCAGATTACATTTGAAAGATTTCATATTGATATCTATAACGAGTCAGTGTTTAGTATGATAATGCTTAGTTTATTGTGACACATACACTTACTTTGAGCACAGCTGGTCCCATATTCATCTTAGAACAGCAATTTTCATCTGACATAATTTTGCATCTTGAGTCAAGTGAATTCAAAGAAATACAAAAAATGTAGCTGCACTCTAGTCAAAGCATTTTGACTTCCAATAGTCTTCTTCAGGCATTTTTCTGTTGCTTCTCCTTTTGGTTCAAGCAGCTGGTCAGTATTTTGGATGTGTGTCATGGCAATTCAAAATACTGTATGTTGACCAGTGATCCTACACCAGCAGCATTCCTTTTCTGAATACTATCATCTACAAGTGAAGGGATTACTTAAATTAACAATAAAGTCTATCAGCACTGTGTAGTACCATCTAGAGGGAAATTGACAATATTGCAATGTATAATTATCTAATGTAACCTTTTCTCTATTAGCTGATTGATCTATTATTAGTCTAGATGAGAGACAATTTCAAACTGTTTATAAGTTACCCCACTGCCAAAACTCTTCTACAGTGTGTAACATCAACAATGAATTGTACTCTTCCATCAGTACACATGAGCATTGAGTTTTGAGACTTTCGGCTTTAGCATCATGTTTAAAAAAAATAAAAAATAAACATGCAGCAAAAGTTTGTCTGTTTTTCCAACAAATCTTTATTGTTTTAACAATCATTTCACAGCTACACTTAACACCAGCCGTTTGATATCATGTCCCTGGTATGTTTCCTGCTGAACTGAAAGTGTGCATGATAATCAGCTGAAAAAAGTCAAACATCAACAAAACAAAATGAAAGCTGAGGAGAAAGGTTACAAACGGCCACCGTCATGAAAGGTATGGTGAAAGAACCATTAATCACGTAGTTTACCCTTTGTTAATCAGTCATTTAAAATCAGTACAGAGTACTCACCATTTCCACACAAACCACGAGTATCTTGCACGATGAAGTTAAGGCAAATTTCCGATACTCTTCTTTCACAGAATTCTTAAGCATTTAGTGTATTTTATAAATGTGATGTACTGTAGCAGCATGTTAAATAAAATGACTTTACAAGGTAGTAGTGCATATCAGACATATACATTGTTATTCCTTCATGAACTGAAATGTCACAATCCCTTGTTACCAAAACTACAGAAGTATTGATGAACTATTCACTATTAATCTGCTATTCAACAAAGCAAGGTATTCTTCCCTTAACATGACATAATCTTACTGTACATCTGGAATGATTAAAAATCCCCCAAAATTATCAGTTAGTTTAAAAAATGTTAGTAAAAAACATTATGACAAACAACACACAGCCAGATCTAAAGGAAACTGAAATATCTAAAAGTCATATTTTAAGTTAAAATTTCTCAGGCATACACAAATAATTTTGGCATGAAATCAATGAATGTCACTGCATGTAATAAGTACATCTACATCTATGAATTACATATTTCAAGTCACTGCATTACTATTTTTCAAATACTGACGGCCACAGCAGAAGTGAGTTGTTCATCTTATTCTGACAATGTCAAAACTTGAGTCACCTGTTTGTGAAATCTATACTCTTTCTTTCATCTTTATGTGGAATGATGTAAAGTGGAAGAGGTAGACAGGCGTTTGAAAGTGGTAATCAAATAGCCACTATATTTGAAAAAAAAAAAAAAATTAAAACATAACTCGCAGTGGGATGGCATACAGTGCCACTGTACTTTCTGATTATGAATGTTTTTTGTGTGTTAGGCCCAGGAGCAACCAGTGTGGATGAATAAGTTACTGATTCTGTCCCTGAGTAAATCATACTTTTCACATGATATGAAGTAGTGGGAAAAAACCAACAGCAGCTCTGTTAGTTATTGTAAACAACTTCAACAACATAGAGATTCATTATAAAATACCACACAAAGCACTTGTGGTATTAGGCATTTTACATCCCCTTGGCCAATGTGCAGCAACTCAATGCTCCCATTATCTGGGAATGCTCTTACTTACACAAGCTCCCAGGCCTCTTAGACTCTTTGACTTGGGAGAGGATGCCTCACCCGTGGCATGATACCCAAGAAAGATTAGGCCGATCTGGTGCTCAACTCAAGAACCCCAAAACGCAGGGGGAAAACAGTCATCTCTCCCGTGAGAAATGAACAGGAGCTGTGTGTCCAAAACAAGCGAAACCCAGAGAGAAACCCCTCGTTCCCCGCTAACTGCAGTTATCCACGCATTCCTGAGACCTGGCGAACACGTGATAGACGCTGACCAGGGGGAACATGGTGAGCGCTCCGATGAGGGAGCCGGCCTGGATGGAGATGCCGCACCACAGCAGGGCGGCGTGACCGGCTTCGTGGAGCAGCGTCCCGATCACCACCTTCAGGTAGGAGAAGAGGCCAGTGAAAATAATCCAGGAGATAACCTGCAGAGGAGGGGGCACAAACGAGTGGTTAAAGTCAGCGGTACAGGGGAAATACAGTTGAAACCAAAGCATCTATGTCAGTGACTCTCAACCTTTTTCATATCAAGGACCCCTAATTTAGTCCACATTAGAGCCACGGACCCCCATTTGATGAGATTTTGTCTCTCAGACCCAAATCTGAGAATATTTTTATTGTTAGATATGATTTTGTCCAGAAAACTATCTCTATTTGTAGGTAGAGAAATAACAGTGAAACTATGATCAAAATAGTCATTCTTCTACATTCTCTGATTGTGTTAACTTCTTGTAAATGAAATAATGCTGACGTTTAACAATTCATCAATTTGCTAGGGACCCCTTGGAACCCCGTCAAGGACCCTTGTTGGTCCCCGGACCCCACGTTGAGAACCACTGGTCTATGTGTTAATGGTCTGATGTGAGAAATGTGTGTCTTCACTCACCACTAAAGCCACACCGGAGGGGCTTCCCAACAGAGGGGGACAGGGGCTGAGTGCTGCTAATGCCATGAGATAGGCAGCAAACACTCCTGCTCCCAAAGACATGAACCCAAGACCAGCGGAGGACCTGGAAGACAAAGCGGGGACGATCACAAGACTGCAGTCAAAAGGTTTTCACAGGAAAAAACAGTCATAACTATCAAATGTAAGAACTGTGCTCTTACAAGGGTTACTAAGCTCAGTTGATGTACAAAAGCTGAATTCTGTGATTATTATCCTTTGTCATTCAATCACTCCTCATATTTTCTCACCTGAGGAGAACGAACATAGCCACAAAGCAGGCCAGAGGGTTCGCTATGTTGCCGAGGACCACAGAGAGGTGAAAGGTCATGGTGCCGTAGGGCAGACAGGTGAAGCTCTGGACAGACGGCAGGACGCCGTTGGTGAGGGCGTTGGAGACAGCGAGCAGCGCCAGCAGGTAGATGTTGCGCGGCGTCCAGAACGTCTGGACAGGCGGCTGTTCCTCCAACTGCACCTGGTCCTCGGACACGGGCGTCCCTCCGTTGTGCAGCGGGTGCGTCTCATCCCCGTTCTCCTTCGCTGCTGTGGCGTCGGCGGGCTCCTGCTGCGGCGGGTCTGGTTGTGATTCTGTCTGTCTTCGCGTCAAAGCCAGGAAGCTGAGGGCCGAGACTGACAGCATGATGAACAAGAACCAGAAGAAGTTCTGGGCAGGGAAGCTCTCTTCTAAATACTCGGGTTGCACCGTGCCGTTCACCGTTTTACACTCCACCTTCCCCACGCCTTGCCCCAAGGCCACAATGCAAGGGAACAAGGCGCTGAGGCCCTGTCCGATGAAGAAGGTACGAATATACTGAGGGGGGTAACGGAACATGAAAGGCAGGAAGGTGACGTTGGACGTACAGCAGACCAGAGACAACACAAAGGTGAAGAGCAGGAACGGCACCGATCTTTCCTCTCCGGCTACTGTGACCGTGTGTGACCAGAAGACGGCCAGGAAAGCAGACGCCACCACCGCCAGCACCTGGATGCAGTGGATGAGGAGGCGCTCGTTCAGCCTCCCTGGAGCACAGTGGTGAGTAATGGTGACTGCTATCGGACCCAGGTTCCCAAACGCTATCAGCACTGAGAGGTAGGCGGGCAGGTTCCACCCTACAAACAAGAAAAGGTAGTTATCAATTATGTAAATACCTTGCAAATACTGCAATATTGCAAACATACAATGTATGCCAGTGCATTATTTGGCCTTGAACTTGTACTTCATATATAGACTACATGCAATAGCAGTGAATTACAACATGGGAAAACAATGAACTCTATTTGTCACTCATCATCAGGCAGGCATCAGTGAAACAGTTAAAAAAATCTGAATAATTTGTTTAGTTGTGTAAATGCAGTGTAATACTACTAACTACAACGTATTCTACACATTGGTACCATTAATATTCATTACCTAGGAACAGTGGCTGAACTATTAAACAACATAAAAGTAGCTATCCTTATCCTGTACACCTCAATGGAAAGATAATGGCACTAACACCGCCAGGTTCCTACTCGAGCCACCCATCGTTGAGCTGGATAAACGCGTCAACCAAAAGGCATGTGTTACGTTAAAGACAGGCAAAACTCCTCCCCGCCCGATTTTTAATAAACAACAGACCAGGTAATGTAAAAGTCAACTCTGGCGCACTGACCTTCGGGCAGGACACTGACAACCACCGGGAGCTCAACCCACAAACAGTTGACCGAAATCCAGGAGCCCATGGCGAAGAGAGCCATCAGCCCGTGGGTCACCGCCTCGCTGCTCCACCAGCTAGCGGACATTGTTGCTAACTCCGGGAGGAATTAAACGATGTGTGTATGTCGTCTGACTTGTTTCTGCCCGTTGACGCCGACAATGTGCGTCCACACGCCGCAATGTTTCCCTACAAATCCATGACCTCGCCGGGTGGCGTCGGCGAGACAGTAGAGGAAAAACAAATGAATGGTGTAGCGTTACGCAAAGTTCCCGCCCCTTGTGGTGCATTCAAGTACTCACCGTGAGCTCCGACTTCAGAGTTCCACAGTCATAAATACGATACGTGACGTATTCAAGTGCTTTTGGTCGGAAAGAAAAACACTTCTTGCAATAGACCCTGAACAAAAGTCGTTTTTTGTGACGGTTTTATTTTATGAATGAAGTAGTACTGGGCCACTTCGTGCTGCAGAGGCAGAATGAACGAGATACTCTGCATCAGGTATGAAAATCATGTTGTAATTTGGTTAGTGGCCAAAAGTAATATGTGCGTGACAACTATAAGTAAAACAGTGAGTATATCACATCTTTGCAACTCTGGTATCCCTGCTGTTGCACGTTCCTCGGTCTTTCGGTCTTACCGTAAATACAGGATTTCAGGTAGCACTTGAAGGCAGCATGATCACAGAGCCACTCGTAGCGCTGAAAGACAAGGGGGCGGGCATTTCGAGAAAATGGATGCGTTCGTTTTCTCTCTCCTCCGGTCCGGGGGACACATCAACAACAGCATCTCTGTCAAAAGCAGACGGGGTTCCTAAATGTTTCCATGCCAAGCCCCCGCCCGAACAGATTAGACCACGGACCTTTGATTGCTAAGTTTCTGATGATACATTTGATTTAGTACAGCACTGAACAACTGTTTATCTATTTATACTGTAGCTGGGGAGATAAGTCAAGTCAAATATATTTGCATAGCCCTTTAGCACAGTTACAGTATCAAAGGGCTTCACACCCATGTTTCAACACAGTAAATGAAAAACAAAATGAAAAACTGTGGAAGAGGATTCAACCTAGAGATTCCTATGACATTCTCCGACTGACCTTCAAATCAAATAGCAGTGTAATTAAACTATTCCTCATTTTGTAGCTGGGACCCCTCAAACCCCCTCCAGCTTCTCAGTGGGGTCTTGATCCTTATTTGGACCGTTGTTGACGTTAAGAAAAAATTAATCCTAGTGCGTTGACTTTTGACACAGTGACCCCAATAAGCCCCTCACAATCATGACTGCTTCCCTCTTTTCTTGAGCTCCTCCCAGTCAAGTCTTTCATAAGCATGAACTCACTGACAGAGCTGATGCAACCACAAATGCCCTTCACACACACCTTTACATCTGAGAAATATACTGTATGTGAGACTGACATTCAGTCAAACCAGCTCACAATCAAAATACAACTAAAGCTGTGTTGATTTAAAAAAAAAAAAAATGCATATCATCACAATGATCCAACTCAAAAATAAATGACTAGGTATCGGGGTATGCTTTTCTAGTTTATCATGTAGGTTGATGATGTAACTAAAATGACAACAAAATGCAAAGTAAAAAACAAACAATTTTATTTTGCCAGTGTTTACATGACACCTTTTAAGTCAGCAATAGAACTACTGACTGTCCTTTGAATGATCAAAATGAGCTTTATGTGCTATAAAAACAAAAAAAGAATTAACAGTTAACTACTTTTTAGCAACAAAAATGTCAACTTTCTATAAAAGCCAAGTGAAAATACAGTGGCATACAATTTGGCAATGGTAAATATGAGCATTACATAATATCAAAAATATATAAGCCACAAAACCAAAATCTTTTTTACTAATGTTATCAACAAAATGTACAGCGCCTGTTAGCTGCATCTGCGATAAACTGAGCCATACATGTAGTTTAAATGGGAGGAATGGTTGAGGTCACTGCATGCTTTCTTAGCTTGTGAACACAGAATCATACTGCCGAGTCCCACATCAACATCATTTCTGTCTAGTGACATGCAAGTCATTTATCATGTATCTATACCTCAAATGAAAGCTTTGCAGCCCAAATCAAAGCTCTCACGCGCTGCTGCTTCCACTCGGACCAGTTTGAGCCTCTGTTGTCTGTTGTGCAAGAACATGCTTACTAGGCTTTGTCAGTTTAGGGGCCAAGACAAAACAGTACCCAGGTTTAACCCGGGGAAGTGCGAGTTTCAGTTTAGCAGCCATTACTGAGTTGGCGCTGCCTAGCTCATCCAAGTTTGGGTCATTGTTGTTAAGAACCATTTTCTGGTATAAGATCTCACACCGAAGTGCTTCCCATTTGACAGCTCGGGGTTTTCCGTCGAATCGCAAAAGCAGTTTGTCGACGTCCTGCCGCGTCTTGCAAGGTCCTCCATTTTTGCTCACTGTAGCCATTATGTACTCTCTGTCCATGTTCTCCGGTACATGGTCGGTTTCATTTGGATCGTGTCTCCAAGTATTTCCCCCCATCATTTCTTTTTTGTAGAGTCTGTATGCTTTTTTGGACTGATGGGATCGGTCACCTTTTCGGCCGACGAGGGCGCTCTTATTTGCTGACCAATGGGGAGATTCCTCGAAAGTGTCTTCAGCTGAATCAGACAGGTGATCGTCTTCCTGAGAGCTGCCCGAGGAGTCATTTTTTGAGGAGTGTTTGGAGGCCTTGTCGGGTCTTTCCGTCTTGTATGGGTACGCGTGACCGAACGGATATTCTCCCATCAAGACAGAGAATGTGCAGCTTGTCATTTGCAAGCACACATCTGCTGGTGGACTTTGGCCATATTTTCCTCCTGGCAGGAAATCCCTCAGGTTTTCCTCAGTAACAGCAGCAACCACCTTTACCATCTTCTTCAAAAAGGTTCTGATCAGGTCCCTGTCTGTGTGCCATTGACCACAATATTGGAAAACCCTGTCAAAGGTTTTCTCTTGCAATGGGGTCTGCAGAAATACATTCACAATCAACTCTGGCTCCAGGAGTGTTGAAGGATCTTTGGACCACTCAAGGAGCTTTTGGTAGAGACAGAGTACGTACTGGCTGAAGAGCGAGTATTCCCCGACACTTTTCAGAAGCTGCCAGTAAGGACCAAGGATTTTGCAGTATATGATGGCCAGAACACATACAAGGCTCTGGATGACATTGTCAGCAGCATCAGCAGTGACACTCTCCAGAATGACATTGGGGCAGTCATCGTTGTTCAGTAACAGCAGATCAGAGAAGAAGAGGGCGATCTCTTTGTGATGGTGAATAAGGCCCGCTGCAGCTTCAAAGTAGTTGTTGAATCGGTTCGACAGATTAACCGCAAGTCTTGAGGGGTTTTTCTTTTCTTCACAGAAAGCCACCCAATGCTTTCTGTAGTTTTCCTTAGCAGGGGCACGAGGGCTTAAGACATCACAAACCATGTGGATGTAACGTGAAGTGGCACTTTCTGAGAAATTCACAAACCTCTTGAATTTTGGATTCCTGTCACGGCCCAATTTTTCTCCAGTGGCCTGCATGATCTCTCTTTCAAAGCTCATAATCTGCTGCTCAACTGCATCATGTATGTCAACAAGGAAATGGGCATTGTAGTGTAAAAAAGCCAAAGGAGAAACCAGTGAAGTGTATGCAGTAAGCGATTCAATGTTTTCCTCAAACTGCATCATGGCTGGATGCTCTTTGCATGTTAGAGCATATTGATTTTTGAGAAGATCCATGGAAACTTGCTTGGACGCATCCGTTTTCCCACCATACACACTTGTCAGCTTTTGGACAGAAAGCATAGCAATGTCCAGCAGGGTTAAGGCTTCTCCTTTGTCATCTGGAGTTTCATCTTCACAATTGGATTTATCCAAATCTTGATCACTTCCATCACTTGATGTGAAATCTTCCTCTTTCACCTTCATCTTTTTTTCATCTGATTCAAGGTGAAGAAAGGGCCTCTCTTCATCTTGCATAATTTCATAACTGTCATATTCCTCCTTTATTGTCACCTTTCGATAATTTAGCCACTGGGTTTTTTTCAGGCGTTTCTTCGCTATTCGACGTACATCAACTTTGTTCGGCACCAGTTCAAATGGACTTTGAAGTAGATTTTCCCTTACTGTATTCCTCCTATGACTTCTTGTTTCGTAACTGCGATAATACAGTTTCAGCTTTTTTATCTTAGGCCTAAGGAATTTATTTGCTTTGCGAATATCCCCATCTTTACAAAACTCAGGATTGAAATTTCTAAGCCAAGTAACTAAAATCACTGGGTCAATCTTTTCCCTGGCGACAAAGTTAGTCAACTCAAGGATCAATCCATTTGTGACTTCGATAGACTTTGCTTGCTCTGAAAAATCTCTCACCTCCAAAAGATGTGCTCGTTCAACTCCAATGCTATCGCATATCGGGCCAACAAAATTAAAGTTTGCGTCTGATTCCAGGAAGGTCAGCCTTGCATCACTTCCCAGACTCAATGTTGTTGCAATGCCTGTTTCAATCAAACAACGAAAGTCAGCCGACTGATGCTCTGGGAAGATCTTCTGAAGCCATTCCATGATACTTCTCCATGGAATATTGTTGTCCTCTTTCATAAGTCCTACTTGAATCAAAAGTCTGTTTTTGCTGGGTGCCTTATCAAGCTCCAATCCTTCTCCTGTTTGAGGACCGAGGAAGTCTGCAACAAGCTTCCAGAAGGTGTCATCTCCTGAAAAACAGATAAGTTGGAGAGTGATGAGAAAAATATTGGTTGATAATATAAATACTGTTTTTCGGGAGTGAACATCCAAAAATGTACCATGCTGTCACTCGTGTGGCAGGTAATTATTGATTTCACTGAGACTTTAATGACAGGTTTACTGCATGACAAGTTATTTTAAATTAAATGTTTTCACACTTACTCAGATTAGCCTCTGTTACAGCTGCCTTCCCAGAAAGAGAGAAGTCTTGGTCCTCCTCCATTGCCAACTGTTTTAAAAAGAGAGATAGGCATGTTTAAATCTCTGACATCTAAAAACACAATAGCTTCGAGGAATTATGTATGAAAAATGAAAGCTATTGCAAATTGCCAGCCATCGGTATCATCCATGCATCCATTTAGTTAGTACCTGCATACCGTAAAACTTCAATTAATAGCCCGGGCTTTTATTTGCTTCAAACACTGAACTCAATCGGCCTATATTTGGGACAGGCGTCTATATGGGACAGGCCTTTAATTCCTTTCGCACAAAACTCTTGCTCAGCAAAGATGGGAAATACTATCAAATTGTTTATTTAAACCAGTATGAATATTACTTGTATAAAAATTAGGCTATCGAATAACATATCAATTACGAATCATTCATTTGATCTCGCTCCGAGAGACAGCACATCTAGGCCAACCTCATGCACTGAAAATGTGACAAAATTCACCAGCTCCTCGGTGAAGTGCCTGGCGTCTTGCTGGGCAGCAGTTGCATGTCTTCTGGCAGAAAAGTTATTGCGGTGGAGGAATCTGTCAAGCCAGCCAGCACTAGCAGCAAAGTCCTTCCCATCCCTGCCGTCACTCACGGTGGCGTAGATTTCTTTAGCCTTCATCCTGATCATTTTACGGGAGACTCTGAGATTTCGTGCCCGCATGCTGTGGATCCACTCGCACATGTTTAGCTCCAGCTCATCGCTAGCCTTCTTCCTCCCCCCGCCGGGTACTCTGGCCCTTTTACCGTCTTCCTCGGACAGACGTTGAAGTTCAGCTTTATTTTTTCGCCAGTCTCTCACTCTCTTGGGATCAACGGAGAAATGTCTTGCTGCTGCTTCTCCTGAGTTTTGTTCAGCAAATTCGACAACTGACAGCTTGAATTTCAGGTCGTACTTTTTTCTCTGTGCCGCCATGGCGATCAGCAAAAGTGACTGACGTTTGAATGCAAGTAAAAAAAAAAACAAAAAAAAAACTGCTTCTTAGCGTCAATGGCAACCGGCTTCTAATTGAGACCGGCCGTTTTTTGTCAAAACGTGTAGCCACATCCGGGCAGTAAAAGGGACTCGGCTTTTAATTTAGGTTTTACGGTAAATGTGGTAAAGACTAGGGTAGCCCACCCTGTCGATTAGGAAAATATATCAGAATAGGCTATTAAATGGTCTAACAATTTAAATGACAATTCCAGCATGATTTGAGTTTCTGCATACATGCATGCGCAACGCTGAGAGATGGTCCGTTTAAATATACCTCTCGTGCTCACTCACTCCCATTCAGTTCCGAACGACTGAAAACCAACTTCTACCAGGCTAACTTCTAATTCGGTCGGTAAAGGTAATCCATCGGCGCTGGGTACACAATCACAATATTTTGCGTTGCAGCAGGACGCTAACGACGAACTTTTACATTACGTTATCACCGTTTCATATTAATAAGCGCATTCGGAGTGTTTACTTCGGGTTTCAGCTTGTAAACAATAAGAGGCAAAATGCCGGGGGCTGAGGAGGCTATGCACCGGACGTTTGGCGGAGCGTCCGGCCCATTCTTTTCAGAATAAAAGCGTAATTTCTACAAAAGACTGCTACAAGGTAACCTAGCTAGCTAATGCTATATGCTAGCCCTGGAACAACTAGCACCAACTTTACACACCTTGCTGGCAATGCAGTATCTTAACCACAAAAACTCGTGCAAAAATATTTCTGATAGGCGTTGTAGCGCTAACGTTATATGTTTGAATATCTCCACATGATTTGTAACTATTGAAAGCAAGCATTAGAAGTATAATTTCTCACCACGACTAAAAACTCGTCTTCTTCTTCGCTCCCTCTGTCACAACACATGTAGAGTTTGCTGTTGGGAGCCAAAATAGTGGATGAACATGTGATTGGCCGATTTTTAGGGAAGGCGGGCTATTGTCGAGGTTTCCACCAATTATTTGAGTGAATCTGAAAAGCATTGTGGGTCTAATAACATGGAGGCTGGGAATTGTTGTCGGTATTGTTAGCAGCAAGGTGGCTTGTCTATCATTGAACGATATGAAATCGTGAAATATTCAAACCAAAAATCTCATTCCTGAAAATGAGTCAGGTCGGTCTTGTTGCCAAGGCAACAACATTTCAGCGGCTGTAATCGTTTCAACTGTATGATTGGGTGAGTTCAGCTAACTGTAGCATTAACACAGTAACCCTAATTATGAATATGATTCATTCAGCAAGTTACAGTTGATGTTTTGACAAATCATTGCAAAAACACTAACGTTATTTCGTCATTCGTGTTCAATAGTAATGAAAACGTTTCTGGTGTATATTCGATAGCACTGTTTATATTTAAAACGATGCTGGTGACTGATCCATAATTCCACATTAACAACACCAGCTCTAGCATGATTATATATATCTGGCTTAGTTTAGTAACTAGTGTTTTTTTGTAGTATCTGTATCTGTAACTTCAAATGATTATTTGATGTGCTATTTGGAGAAGCCAGAATCTCTGCCCCCAGCTGAAAAGTGCTTTTGCTATGAGGTGTGATTGTGAGCTAGATAGGGCGTCTCTGCTGTATTTCTCCCCATTCACTCAGTACCCTTTTCTGACTTTTTTCCCCATTATACTGAAGAGATGTAATCAGTCCACAGACATACTCTTATTCTGACACTGTTTTCAGATGTGGATATGCCAATGCTCTGCTGGTGTCTAGTTCTCTTGGGATTGAGCAGAAGGTAAAGACTAGGTAGGTCCACAAGATGGATTCTGAAGCTGGAGTTCAAGGCCCCAGTGAAGGAAGTGCAGACACCACACCTGGCACGTCGGGGGCATCAAGTCAAGGAAAAGTGGGGCCGAGCACAAAGAAGGCACCTTTGAAGAGGAAGTCCAGTGTTTCCACAGGTGCAAAGGCGAAGAAGCGAAAGAAGGCCAAAGTCAACCGGCCCGCCAGGCTCGGCTACACTGTCCAAGAAGGGGAAGATATGCTTCTGGTCATATCCAACACTAATCAGTATGATAACTTAGCCTGGCGTCCAAAGAAGAAGGGAACCAGAAAAAAGAAGCTCACTAAGGGAAAAGCTAAAGCCAATCAGACTAAGAAGAAAAAGACAGTCGCCGCTAAACCTAAAGTGGCAAATAATCCACCGATCAAGAAAGTGGCAGACGCCGCTCTGCATCAGCCAGAGCGAAGCACGGACCACAGATGGGGTCACAGTCTTCCTGAAGAGGTGCTGGTCAATATTTTTCAGATGGTGGTCTTCCAAGATGGCGCAGTACCATTTCTATGCAGGTAATACACACACACACACATTTGATTTAATGCATCTGGGTTTAGCTTGTAGTTAATCTTACAGGATCAGACTACAGCCGCACTGAGATAGAGCGGTTGTTACAAGTTGGAGCACTTTGTTATTTGGGTATAAAAGTTCCATCATGATCTACATCGTTATTCTCTGCTCTGTTTCCTGGTGTAGGATGGCGAGAGTTTGTCAGCTGTGGAACGCTGCGGCCTCCAGTCCTGGTCTGTGGCGCAGAGTGTCTGTAGGTTTCTGCTGGATTGAGCCGGGGAAGACCCAGCTGCCTAAAACAGAGATGAAGATAAAGGACACTGTTAACTGGTTGGCACAGAATAGGTCTGTATTATCAGTTTTGGTTTATGAAGAAGTTTGACACATATGTGACCTAGGATGTAATTTGTGCTTTGTAGTCTGCAACGTTTTCATTTTTTAAATTACCTTTTAAAATGCAATCGCTGATAGAGCAACTATTGATTAATAAACTGTATACTTACTGTTTTCTAGATTCTCCCAACTAAGAGACTTCTCTCTCTGTCACTGGAAAAAGAACGTTGACTATGCTGTAGAAGTAAGTCACAAACACTAGAAATATTTCTTTTTTGGTATTATTATTGTATAGCCTATATATTTGAAGAGTTTCGTTCCAAACTGAGATATCCACCATTTACAAATATGACTCCCACTCTCCCATATTGACTGCTGGCATGAAAGTGAAGCACATTATGAGTTAGTATTGAAGTTAACAGTCATCTTAGGGCATTTGTTTATACAATAGTTCATTTTTGAGAACAGAATCATTTATGTTTTTGAAATCTTGCCTGATGAATTTCAGGTAGAAATTTGTTTTTCCAAAATGGATATATAGCATTTTGGAATTAAACTCTTCATTTATGTATACATTGTACTTTATTGTCTATATGGTTTTTTTTTTCTATTTCATGATCAAGATTTATATTTTATCAGTTGTGAAATATAGTTGTGTTATTCTGTGTGTTGAATGGTAAATCAAACAGGTTGTGTCCCAGTCCTGCCCTCATCTCCGCTCCCTCACGCTCTCATACTGCACAGGCGTGACAGAGAAAACCTTCCAGAGCCTCGGTGGAAACAGCCGGTCTCTGGAGAGCATAAATGTGCAGTATTCAGAGGTACACCACAGACTATTTCAGTAAACATTTTTGCAGAGTAGAATAGGACCTCTAAATGATGGTTGGCTACCCTCCAAAGTGGCCACTGTACACAAGCCACAGACAGTATTTACCAGCAGGTGTTCATTCCCCACCTTTGTTCGGTTACATAGAGATGTAGACATGTAGAAAGCTTATTTGTGTCATAATTCATGTTAAAGTCTGTTTTGCTGTAGTTTCAGGCTGAAGGTCTTGTGGCCTTCCTGGAATCCTCTGGCAGCCAAATAAGACAAATTTTGTTCACTCATGGACCCAAGAACGACAGACTTCTAGCTGCTATCTCTGTAAGCCCCTTTTCACCTATGATGTTTTTTTATGTATGCATCGCACACAGTCAAATCCACTGAGCACAAACTTGGCACACATGCCATATTGTTTTGATTTTCCAGAGAGGATGCTGCCCGGATTTAGAATTGTTGGAGATCAACACAAAGCTTGACAGTGGATATTGCCAACTTCCCATCTGCATCCAGGGTCTGCAGAGTGGATGTCCTAAACTCAAGGTAAAAAAACAATTATTCACTACTCACATCTATAGGCTAATTCTTTAAATTTGGATCTCTTCACACTTATTCAGACTTTGCGCATTATACTTTCCAGCCACAGGAATCATCATTTTATTTCATGCATCTCATTTATTCAGTTTAACTTCCTGATGGTGGTCACTCACTCTTGGTACTGTGGAAGAAAACTCAGGACAAGAGAGTGGCATTTTATTTTATTTTATTTTTTTTAAATGTATTCTTTATTTCAATTTTCTATCATTGACTAAAAAAAACAAACAAGAAACAAAGAAAAACTAAAAAAGCAATGAGGTCATCAGTTTCGCATCAAACAAACCAGCAAAGTATATTTATCACAGGTTCTTGATTAAGGAGTATTGAGTCCAGCGGGATATATCAGTCTCAACATATGTCCAACTGTTAGTGTAGGTAGGGTCAGCCGCTCTCTTGTATGTCTCCCATTGACATGAGAGAGTGGCAGTTTGACAGTTTATTCAAATCTGCAGGTAGGGAGCCAAGGAATGCAAAATCTGGATGGTTACACTGAGTTTTATAGTGTTGAATATTCATGATTATGTTGATACAAATAGAATATGATAAAGCTATTGGTCAAAATGTACAAGGTCATATGAACAAGAATGAACAACCAATAATAACTGAAATGGAAGATGCATAATAAGAGGTGACCACCTTGTCACAGCCACTTGGTCAATGTTATCTATGAGATTTGGGCATTTGCACATTCCAGGTTCGCAGTTCTGTGAGAAACACTCAAGATGTTACCTTAGAGTTTAAGCTATTTAATCTTATAATAGTAAAACATTTAGTACTCAACCTTTGAGTACACTCAAAGGTTGCATATTAAGTGAGCATATAGGAATGTTGCTTAGTAGGTACTTTTCCATTTCTTCTTCAACACTACCAATGCACTCTGGGTCAATGCCATACTGCTCAAATGCACATGGCTATAGATTGTTGAATATATATTAGAGCTGCACGATTATGTCTAATTATGTGATAGTTACAATTTCTGATAATGACTTTTAATCATAATTATTAGTCTCGATGACTTGAATTTCAAAATAATTTTACAGCGTTTTTGCATTTTATATCAGCTTCTTGAACATGTGAGGCTCTGTTGTTCTTGAACCAGGTGTGTCAGTGTGAAACAAACACACCTGACCTATTGTGTCAGGTGTGTGTAACTGTGAAACTTGTCTAGTGTATCCCTGCACCAATATCACCACAAAACAAACCCCTGTACGTGTATTGAGTTTAAAGTGATTCTGTTTCTCTTCAGACATTCCGGATGCTGAACGTCATTCCTATGCATAAGGTGATGCGTAATGGACCAGATTCCACGTCAGGCTTCCCGTTACTGGAGGAGCTGTGCATGGCCACAACATCTGTTTCCTTCATGACCGACAAAGACCTGAGAGACATTCTGTTTGGCTCCACCAAGCTCCGGGTGCTGGATCTGCGAGGCTGTTCTCGAATCACACCGTCTGGTCTTGCAACTTTACCCTGTGTCGGTAGGCTATATATAAGCACAGTTTTATCCTTTCACTATGGTACATTTTGAGACAGTGAGCTAAAGTTGACCTTTTTTGGTATTGTCTTTATTTCAGCATGATTTAACATGGGTCTCAATGAAGGCCGATACTCTCAGAAATACCTACTCGGTGTCCCAATATGTGCATGTTTTTTTTTTTGTCCCCTTTTCTCTTTATCCTTCGAGAGGTCCTTTTGTCCTCTTGCTAGGCTGTCATTGTAAATAAGAATTTGTTCTTAATTGACCTGCCTGGTTAAATAAAGGTTAATATATATATGGATATAAATGTATAGTATTAATTTTGGCTTCATCTGTAAACTACCCAGTTGCTGTATTCAACATAACATTGGTTTATAACTGCATCCTAAGCCCATTACTTAATACTTGCTACACCCTTTTCTCTGTCTGTGATTTTTGCAGAGCTTGAATGTCTGTTCTGGGGCCAGTATTTCAACAGCAAAGTTGCATTATCATCACCAAAGAAGGGACTTCACATGCTGACCGAAAAATGGAGTGGAACCTTGCAACAGCTTGACATCACAAATCATCTCTTCACGGAGGAGGACTTGGAGATAGCAATGAGTTACCTTGCTCAGGCAACAAATGCAGAGTCCCTGCGTTCACTCAACCTCAGTGGAACCAAGATCACACCACCTGCTCTCAGGTAGTCGGCGTATATTTTTTCAGTCAAAACAATCAGAAACTGTGACGCATTTAATTTGAAAGCAGTTTCTTTACATGTACTAAGCATAAATCAAGCATTCACACATGTAAATCGTATGTAGATTTTGGCATTGGTTTACCAAGAAAATCACAATCCTAAGAGAAAATTTTGTATATCTGTGCTGTGTTTGCAGGTTAGTTATTGGCCAATTGACCGCTCTTAGCTACCTCAACTTGTCATCCTGCCGTTATCTGCCAAGAGGACTGAAGAGAGTTTACCGTGGCCAAGAAGACATTCGGCAGCTGCTGGACAAATTAGAATAGTATTCATATTTGGTTCCAAAAATAGTGGACAGAAATTACAAGGCATACTTGAATGTCTTAAAACCAGCCACTTTGTGACTTTTTCCCCCCCCAAATGCCTTGATAAATGTTGCATAGGTAGTCAATTCACACAATAGTTATGAATATAAAAACACTCTCTTCTATTGCTAGAAAACAGAGACCCAAGGTTTTAATCTGATGTGATCAAGTGAGGAAACCTGGAGCTGCTCCATTAATAGTCATTTAATGACTGTCGGGGTGACATCACTTTGATTAATATAATTTAATTGTATTGCTAAGTTATGAATCATAAATATGTTCATATCTACTTATCATTGCCCAGGGGCATTATGTCACTTAGGTCAGTATCCCATTCATTATTAGTGATGCTGTACCAGAATTTGTCTGTTGATCACATCATCAAGAGAGACTTGTTTCTCTTATTTCTTACTTTGGGAGAGAGTTTATGTTCACAAGTTATGACTGGACTGTCTCAGATTATAGGAATGACATGGATTTTAATTGTAGGGTTGATTTTCCCTTTGAGATATGCCAATTCTGGGTGGTGATGTAAGGACACTGTCATAACAATGTTATTTTTCAGGTTTAAATGTGTCAGTCAGTGTCTACATGTGGTTTGATTGATGTGTTAGAATTAGCAGATGAAGAATATGGGGGATGACATTAACCCAGGATTTGAATACATTTATATGAATCACCTCAAGTGTAAACCTAAGGGGAAATTTAGTTCAGAACCAGGACCACTCAGATGTAATATTTGCCTTTTTTATATATGTTTTTAACAGTGAATAAATATGACTTACAATATGTTAAGAAAAACTGCTTATGATTTGGTAAGGTATTTGAAATAAAAATGAATTTTCAACCTTTACATACAGTATAGCACGTTATATACTTCTCATCCATTAGAGGGTGCTCTCACGGTAAATTTAAAGCATTGACTTAATGGTGTCTGTCCTATGGGGTTCATTCAGATATTGCAGTGACCCATTTACCACCCTTATTCCAAAACTACACGTATTCAGGTTTGATTTTGGGGTTTGTTTGTTTTTTTTGTTTGTTTATGACCTGTGTGAGGGAGCAAAGTGGGCTTCAACAATGGAACTCTTGTATACAGGGTGCTGAGCCAAAACACAGTAAATCCAATATGATTACTCAAAAGAGGGTGAGGTGGTACATCCAAAATTGTGGAAAAAATGACTGGAAACAGTACTCACATTTCACTTATTTATTGGGGCACACACATTGAAACACTTAAGACGTTTTGGCAAGAAATGCCTTCATCAGAATGTTAAAACTAAGTGCAAGGTCTGCTTCTAGGCAAAGGCATCTTGAACCACATTCAGCTAGGCCAGTGTAGAGCCAATCAAACACAGCAATTAGTCAGGAAACAGAAGTCTCACAAATTGATTATGTATGATAACATAGTCAATGATGTAAGCACTTATGCGGGGCCGGAAGCAGTTAAACAGAGAAAGGCTGAAGAACTAAGTCACAAAAACATTTCAATGTAAACTCATCCTTTAGTCCACTGTGGGTCATGGTGTTCACTAAATGTATCCAAAGCATCTCTTGCTGTGATAGCTTTATAAGATAATGCATAATGCTTGCCCATAGTGTAAATCCATATTTCCAGTGTGAATAGCTGCTACATTTGATGACCTTGTAAACCAAAAAACAAATCAAAAAATTATCATCATTATCGTCATTTTTTTAAATGACGGGAAATGTAGGGTGTTTTTTACTCCTGAAACAGACTTTAAGATTAGTTTTCCATACAACAGCAGTACTTTGTGAATTATTGTGTTTTGTGGCTAAATTCTCAGTCTGTTTTCCAGTCAAATGTAGTCACAGAGGAGCATTAAACTAGAGCTTAAAATCATTCAGTGACACTGAAAAAGATTTATTAAGAAATATGATTAATTGTGAAATTATTTAGATACAAAGAGATGAATGTCTATATACTGAATGAACTACAATAGAAATTCACTAGAGAATGCAAGCAAAACAGAGGGAAAGGATATATATGGACTGTTTTTGTTTTTTCCTTCACCTGTGCAAGGGGAGTAAGCTAAGGCCTGTAATGGGATCTCTGACACACCTCTCAACCAGCTGGAGATAGGTGAGGTTCTCTTGTGTGTTGGGGTCAAAAAAGCCCTTGGTGTCATCATCAGGGTCAGACAGAATCTGGTTCATTTCCTCATCAAAGTACCCTCTTTGGTATGCCACTTGTACAGGCACTCGATGGCTGTGCACTGGGTCGATTATTCCACCAGTGGCAATTTGTGCTTCAAGGAGGCGAATTCCGTGGTCTTTGACAATGAGATCCTTTTTCAAGGCCTGGAACAAAGAAATTATGTTCTCTGTGTAGGGATCTTTGTATCCTGTCACTGCTCTTTCTGCTGAAAGCAGTTTGTTTTTCCACTCATTTCCAACCACTGCTTGAGCTACAGCTTCCTCTACAGAGAGTTTCTTGTTGTTCACCGGGTCTATGACAAAGCCAGTTGCAGCTTGGGCCTCCAGCAGAACCAGAGAAGTACCAGGGGTCAGAAGGCCTTTGGACTTGGCCCTGTAGATGCTCATGGTCTCTTTGGTGGACTGCAAATACACCCCTGCAATGCTGTTGGTCCCTTCTAGGTACTTGCGCACCGAGTCCATGTCACTCACTTCACTCACTGTGACTTTTCCTGCATTAAGATCTTTGTAGAGGTCCTCACTAATGATTTTTGATTCAAGCAGCTCATCAGCAGTGACATCCTTCCTGATTCCATGGAAGTTTTTAGTCTCAGTTGTTTCTGTGATTGTGGTAGAGGTGATGGTAGTTTTTGTTGTGCTGCTCTCTGATTTTGTTTCTGGTGCTTGGCTTGTGATTATTGAAGATGATGTTGTTGTGGTCTGCTTTTGAATGATTGTCAGTATAATCTCCATGAAGCGTTCAATTGTGATAGCTCCAGACTTGTACTGCTGCACAAGCTCTCTCCTCTTCTCCTCAGTGATGTATTTGGAGTAAAGCAGATCCCAGAGAGACACAGTCTGTCCTTGGTATTTCCCCCCTGCTCTGGTCGTGGTTGTAGATTTCAGAATGAGTTTTGTTGCCTCATCAACAAAGAAATAAAACTCTCCCTTCTTTGCAATGACCAGTAAGCTAAGGCCTGTAATGGGATCTCTGACACACCTCTCAACCAGCTGGAGATAGGTGAGGTTCTCTTGTGTGTTGGGGTCAAAAAAGCCTTTGGTGTCATCATCAGGGTCAGACAGAATCTGGTTCATTTCCTCATCAAAGTACCCTCTTTGGTATGCTACTTGTACAGGCACTCGATGGCTGTGCACTGGATCAATTATTCCACCAGTGGCAATTTGTGCTTCAAGGAGGCGAATTCCGTGGTCCTTGACAATGAGATCCTTTTTCAAAGCCTGGAACAAAGAAATGATGTTCCCTGTGTAGGGATCTTTGTATCCTGTCACTGCTCTTTCTGCTGAAAGCAGTTTGTTTTTCCACTCATTTCCAACCACTGCTTGAGCTACAGCTTCCTCTACAGAGAGTTTCTTGTTGTTCACCGGGTCTATGACAAAGCCAGTTGCAGCTTGGGCCTCCAGCAGAACCAGAGAAGTACCAGGGGTCAGAAGGCCTTTGGACTTGGCCCCGTAGATGCTCATGGTCTCTTTGGTGGACTGCAAATACACCCCTGCAATGCTGTTGGTCCCCTCTAGGTACTTGCGTACCGAGTCCATGTCACTCACTTCACTCACTGTGACTTTTCCTGCATTAAGATCTTTGTAGAGGTCCTCATTAATGATTTTTGATTCAAGCAGCTCATCAGCAGTGACATCCTTCCTGATTCCATGGAAGTTTTTAGTCTCACTTGTCTCTGTGATTGTGGTAGAGGTGATGGTAGTTGTTGTTGTGCTGCTCTCTGATTTTGCTTCTGGTGCTTGGCTTGTGATTATTGAAGATGATGTTGTTGTGGTCTGCTTTTGAATGATTGTCAGTATAATCTCCATGAAGCGTTCAATTGTGATAGTTCCAGACTTGTACTGCTGCACAAGCTCTCTCCTCTTCTCCTCAGTGATATATTTGGAGTAAAGCAGATCCCAGAGAGACACAGTCTGTCCTTGGTATTTCCCCCCTGCTCTGGTCGTGGTTGTAGATTTCAGAATGAGTTTTGTTGCCTCAT
Organism: Centroberyx affinis; assembly: GCF_046629955.1. Classification (NCBI taxonomy): domain Eukaryota; kingdom Metazoa; phylum Chordata; class Actinopteri; order Beryciformes; family Berycidae; genus Centroberyx; species Centroberyx affinis. Next base: position 87,477 of record NW_027280910.1, on the reverse strand, counting down.
CAACAAAGAAATAAAACTCTCCCTTCTTTGCAATGACCAGTAAGCTAAGGCCTGTAATGGGATCTCTGACACACCTCTCAACCAGCTGGAGATAGGTGAGGTTCTCTTGTGTGTTGGGGTCAAAAAAGCCTTTGGTGTCATCATCAGGGTCAGACAGAATCTGGTTCATTTCCTCATCAAAGTACCCTCTTTGGTATGCCACTTGTACAGGCACTCGATGGCTGTGCACTGGATCGATTATTCCACCAGTGGCAATTTGTGCTTCAAGGAGGCGAATTCCGTGGTCCTTGACAATGAGATCCTTTTTCAAGGCCTGGAACAAAGAAATGATGTTCCCTGTGTAGGGATCTTTGTATCCTGTCACTGCTCTTTCTGCTGAAAGCAGTTTGTTTTTCCACTCATTTCCAACCACTGTTTGAGCTACAGCTTCCTCTACAGAGAGTTTCTTGTTGTTCACCGGGTCTATGACAAAGCCAGTGGCAGCTTGGGCCTCCAGCAGAACCAGAGAAGTACCAGGGGTCAGTAGGCCTTTGGACTTGGCCCCGTAGATGCTCATGGTCTCTTTGGTGGACTGCAAATACACCCCTGCAATGCTGTTTGTCCCCTCTAGGTACTTGCGCACCGAGTCCATGTCACTCACTTCACTCACTGTGACTTTTCCTGCATTAAGATCTTTGTAGAGGTCCTCATTAATGATTTTTGATTCAAGCAGCTCATCAGCAGTGACATCCTTCCTGATTCCATGGAAGCTTTTAGTCTGACTTGTCTCTGTGACTGTGGTTGTTGTAATGGTGGTTTTTGATGTGCTGCTGTCTAATTTTGTTTCTGGTGCTTGGCATGTGATTATTGAAGATGTTGAGGTTATTGTAGTCTGCTTTTGAATGATTGTCAGTATAATCTCCATGAAGCGTTCAATTGTGATAGCTCCAGACTTGTACTGCTGCACAAGCTCTCTCCTCTTCTCCTCAGTGATGTATTTGGAGTAAAGCAGATCCCAGAGAGACACAGTCTGTCCTTGGTATTTCCCCCCTGCTCTGGTCGTGGTTGTAGATTTCAGAATGAGTTTTGTTGCCTCATCAACAAAGAAATAAAACTCTCCCTTCTTTGCAATGACCAGTAAGCTAAGGCCTGTAATGGGATCTCTGACACACCTCTCAACCAGCTGGAGATAGGTGAGGTTCTCTTGTGTGTTGGGGTCAAAAAAGCCTTTGGTGTCATCATCAGGGTCAGACAGAATCTGGTTCATTTCCTCATCAAAGTACCCTCTTTGGTATGGCTACTTGTACAGGCACTCGATGGCTGTGCACTGGATCAATTATTCCACCAGTGGCAATTTGTGCTTCAAGGAGGCGAATTCCGTGGTCCTTGACAATGAGATCCTTTTTCAAAGCCTGGAACAAAGAAATGATGTTCCCTGTGTAGGGATCTTTGTATCCTGTCACTGCTCTTTCTGCTGAAAGCAGTTTGTTTTTCCACTCATTTCCAACCACTGCTTGAGCTACAGCTTCCTCTACAGAGAGTTTCTTGTTGTTCACCGGGTCTATGACAAAGCCAGTGGCAGCTTGGGCCTCCAGCAGAACCAGAGAAGTACCAGGGGTCAGAAGGCCTTTGGACTTGGCCCCGTAGATGCTCATGGTCTCTTTGGTGGACTGCAAATACACCCCTGCAATGCTGTTGGTCCCCTCTAGGTACTTGCGCACCGAGTCCATGTCACTCACTTCACTCACTGTGACAATTCCTGCATTAAGATCTTTGTAGAGGTCCTCATTAATGATATTTGATTCAAGCAGCTCATCAGCAGTGACATCCTTCCTTATTCCATGGAAGTTTTTAGTCTCACTTGTCTCTGTGATTGTGGTAGAGGTGATGGTAGTTTTTGTTGTGCTGCTCTCTGATTTTGTTTCTGGTGCTTGGCTTGTGATTATTGAAGATGATGTTGTTGTGGTCTGCTTTTGAATGATTGTCAGTATAATCTCCATGAAGCGTTCAATTGTGATAGCTCCAGACTTGTACTGCTGCACAAGCTCTCTCCTCTCTCCTCAGTGATATATTTGGAGTAAAGCAGATCCCAGAGAGACACAGTCTGTCCTTGGTATTTCCCCCCTGCTCTGGTCGTGGTTGTAGATTTCAGAATGAGTTTTGTTGCCTCATCAACAAAGAAATAAAACTCTCCCTTCTTTGCAATGACCAGTAAGCTAAGGCCTGTAATGGGATCTCTGACACACCTCTCAACCAGCTGGAGATAGGTGAGGTTCTCTTGTGTGTTGGGGTCAAAAAAGCCCTTGGTGTCATCATCAGGGTCAGACAGAATCTGGTTCATTTCCTCATCAAAGTACCCTCTTTGGTATGCCACCTGCACAGGCACTCGATGGCTGTGCACTGGGTCAATTATGCCACCAGTGGCAATTTGTGCTTCAAGGAGACGAATTCCGTGGTCCTTGACAATGAGATCCTTTTTCAAGGCCTGGAACAAAGAAATGATGTTCCCTGTGTAGGGATCTTTGTATCCTGTCACTGCTCTTTCTGCTGAAAGCAGTTTGTTTTTCCACTCATTTCCAACCACTGCTTGAGCTACAGCTTCCTCTACAGAGAGTTTCTTGTTGTTCACCGGGTCTATGACAAAGCCAGTTGCAGCTTGGGCCTCCAGCAGAACCAGAGAAGTACCAGGGGTCAGAAGGCCTTTGGACTTGGCCCCGTAGATGCTCATGGTCTCTTTGGTGGACTGCAAATACACCCCTGCAATGCTGTTGGTCCCCTCTAGGTACTTGCGCACCGAATCCATGTCACTCACTTCACTCACTGTGACTTTTCCTGCATTAAGATCTTTGTAGAGGTCCTCATTAATGATTTTTGATTCAAGCAGCTCATCAGCAGTGACATCCTTCCTGATTCCATGGAAGCTTTTAGTCTGACTTGTCTCTGTGACTGTGGTTGTGGTAGTGGTGGTTTTTGATGTGCTACTGTCTAATTTTGTTTCTGGTGCTTGGCATGTGATTATTGAAGATGTTGAGGTTATTGTGGTGTGCTTTTGAATGATTGTCAGTATAATCTCCATGAAGCGTTCAATTGTGATAGTTCCAGACTTGTACTGCTGCACAAGCTCTCTCCTCTTTTCCTCAGTGATGTATTTGGAGTAAAGCAGATCCCAGAGAGATACAGTCTGTCCTTGGTATTTCCCCCCTGCTCTGGTCGTGGTTGTAGATTTCAGAATGAGTTTTGTTGCCTCATCAACAAAGAAATAAAACTCTCCCTTCTTTGCAATGACCAGTAAGCTAAGGCCTGTAATGGGATCTCTGACACACCTCTCAACCAGCTGGAGATAGGTGAGGTTCTCTTGTGTGTTGGGGTCAAAAAAGCCTTTGGTGTCATCATCAGGGTCAGACAGAATCTGGTTCATTTCCTCATCAAAGTACCCTCTTTGGTATGCCACCTGCACAGGCACTCGATGGCTGTGCACTGGGTCAATTATGCCACCAGTGGCAATTTGTGCTTCAATGAGGCGAATTCCGTGATCCTTGACAATGAGATCTTTTTTTAAGGCCTGGAACAAAGAAATTATATTTCCTGTGTAGGGATCTTTGTATCCTGTCACTGCTCTTTCTGCTGAAAGCAGTTTCTTTTTCCACTCACCACCAACCACTGTTTGAGCTACTGCTTCCTCTACAGAGAGTTTCTTGTTGTTCACCGGGTCTATGACAAAGCCAGTGGCAGCTTGGGCCTCCAGCAGAATCAGAGAAGTACCAGGGGTCAGAAGGCCTTTGGTCTTGGCCTCGTAGATGCTCATGATCTTCTTTGTGGATTCAATTCTGACACCTGCTATACAGTTGGTAGCTCCAAGGTACTTTTGAATGGATTCCATTTTGCTCACATTCTCTTCAGTTACGTCCCCTTGTATAATTTGTGTGAAAAGCTCTTTTGAGATAATTTTCGACTCATACAGTTCACTGGCTGAGACCTGCTTCCTTAGCCCTTTGAACTTCCTTTCTTTGGATGTCACCTCAGTAATAATCACAGTGACTATTTCAATGATCTCCTCTATTTTCATAGCGCCTGTCTTGAATTGCTGTATGAGCTGTTCCCGCTTTTGTTCTGAAATGTATTCAGAGAGCAATACCTCCCATAGTGTCACCTCTTTGCCTTGAAACTTTCCTGCATTCATAGCAATAGTTTTGTTTTTGAATGTGAGTTCTGTTTGCTCATCTGTGTGAAAGACACGTGATTTCTCTTCATACAGGGGTAGAAGAAAAAGCCCAGTCTTTGGGTCTTTCTCACACCGCTTCATCAGCAGGAGGTAAGTAAGGTTTTCCTTTGTGTTTGGGTCAAAGAATCCCTTTGTGTCATCGCTGGAGTCCGACAAAACTTTGTCCATCTCGTCATCAAAATATCCTTTCTTCTTAGCAACATGAACAGGAAGCCTGTGACTTTGAATGGGGTCAATGATGCCCCCGGTTGCTATCTGTGCCTCAATAAGACGAATACCATGGCTTCTCGGAATCAGATTTTTACTCATGGCTTCAAACAGTGATATTGTTGTGTCTGTATAAGGATCCACATAGCCAGTGACAGCTCGTTCAGCTAATAGCAGTTGCTCATGTACATCTGGTCCAACTACTTTTTCTCTGGCTGCCTCATCGACAGTGTAGAATTTGTTCTTGAGAGGGTCAGTGACACATCCTGTTGCAGCCTGCGCTTCAAGTAGTACAAGTGCAGTGGCAGGTGTCAACAGACCTTGTGCTTTTGCTTCATAGATGCTCATTACCTTGTTGGATGGGTGAATCACAATTCCAGCAATGCTTCCAGTTCCTTTCAGGTATCCTCTCACAGATTCACATTGAGTTATTGCTTCAAAGGTGAGTTTCCCTTCTTTCACACCATTGAATGTATTTACATCAATGATATCAGAATCCAGTAGCTGTTGTGCAGAGACAGGCTTTCTCAGGCCCATTGTTAGTTTAAGAGTCTCACTGTGCTCCAGTTTTGTAATGGTAGAAGTCACCAATGTGATTATGCTTTGTGTGGTTATCTTCCTTGTTCTGTATTTTTCAATTAACTCAAGTCGCTGATCCTCTGTGAAGTACCCAGAGTGAATCAAGTCCCAAAGAGAAACTGATTTTCCTGAATAGCGGCCCACTGATATGCTCACAGCTGTCTTTTCAAACTCTTGCTTTATCTCTGTGTCAGAATACATTTTCTCCTTTATTCCCATAGCTTTGGCTTTGTCGTTCAGTGGCAGGAGAAACAGACCTGTTTCTTTATCTTTTAAGCATCGGTCCATCATTTCCATATATGTCAGATTTTCTTGTGTGCCTGGGTCAAAAAACCCTTGGTGTCATCGCTGGGGTCTGACAGAATTTGATTAAGTTCTGTGTCGAAATATCCCTCTCTGTATGCAACCTCTAGGGGTAAGTGAAGGCACTTCAAGGGGTCAATGATGCCACCTGTGGCAATCTGGGCCTCAAGTAAACGGATGGCATGTTGCTTCACAATTAGATCCCTTTTCAAGGCTTGAAAAAGAGAGATCTTTTCATCAGTGTATGGATCTTTGTAACCAGTGACAGCCCTCTCTGCAGACAAGAGCTTTTCATACATCTGTGGGCCAATGACTTTCTCTCTGAGAGCCTGCTCCACAGTATATTTTTTGTTTTTCAGAGGATCAACGATGAATCCTGTGGCCGCTTGTGCCTCAAGGAGACAAAGGGCAGTACCAGGTGTTAGAATTCCCTTTTTCTGTGCATCATAGATGCTTAGCCTCTGGTTGGATGGTTGGAGTATCACCCCAGCTACACAGCTTTTTCCTAGTAGATACGTCCTCACACTGTCCATCTTCATCAGATCACTGCTTGTCAGATTTCCATCTATCAAACTGTTGTATGTTTTTTCATCCACAATTTCTAGATTCAAAAGATCCACAACAGAGACCTCTCCTCTGAGGCCCTCAAAATTCAGTGCTGCTTGTTGTTTTATCTCCTTACTCTCAATGATCTCCAAAACAGTGACAATTATTTGCTCAACTGTGATTTTCCGTGACTTATAGAGCTTGAATAACTCCTGTCTTTTGTCTTCAGACAGATATTCTGAGTTGATGAGATCCCACAGTGTTGTGTACTTGCCACTGAATCTGCCATACCTAACACTAACTGTTGTTGCTTTAAATGTTTCCTTAATGCGATCACCTATGTTAATTATATTGCTTTTGCCTTTGAGTGGCAAGAGACAAAGGCCTGTACTGGGATCTGTGACACATCTAGCCATGAGCTGCAAGTATGTCAGGTTCTCATGAGTGTTGGGGTCAAAGAACCCTTTGGTGTCATCACTTGGATCACTCAGGATCTGATTCATTTCCTCATTAAAATATCCCCTCTTATAGGCCACATGGACAGGAATGCGATGGCTGTTCACAGGGTCAATGATTCCACCAGTGGCAATTTGTGCTTCCAGCAGGCGAATTCCATGGTCTTGTAGGATGAGGTCTTTCTGCATGGCTTGGAACAAAGAGATTATTTTTTCATCATATGGATCTTTGTATCCTGTGACTGCTTTCTCTGCTGAGCGCAACTTTTGATGAAGGTCAGGCCCCACAATCTTTGCCTTCACTGCATCATCCACTGAAAACCTTCTGTTTCCAATAGGGTCAATAATGAACCCTGTTGCTGCCTGGGCCTCCAGTAGAATCAGAGCAGTTCCTGGCATCAGCTTTCCCTTCTGCCTGGCCTGGTAGATGGTCATGATCTGAGAATCAGGAAGCAGAATACCTGCAATGCTATCTTTCCCCTGCAGGTACACATTTACATTTTCATCCTCTGTAACCTCCTTCACTGACTTCTTTCCCTTTTTAAGATCCTCCAGGACCTCCTCACTGATGATATCTGCCTCTACTAGCTGTCTTGCTGTTACAGTTTCCCTTATGCCTTCAAAGATTACCTTAGTTGTTTTCACAGAGTTCTCTATGACTTCCAGGACTGTTGTAATGATCATCTTAATTTTGAGCTTCCCCTGTTTGTACTTTTGAATGATGTCTTGCCTCTGGTGTTCATCAAAGTATTCTGACATCAGCAGTTCCCACAGAGATACTGTCATTCCCATGTACTTTCCACATGTCACTTTCACCTTCTCTTCTTTGAAAGTCACTTTAGTTTGGTAATCGATGAAGTTGGAATTCAACCTGTCTGACTTATCGAGGAGAGGAAGGAGGCAGAGTCCAGTGGCAGGATCAGTGACGCACCTTTCCATCAGTTGAAGATAGGTTAGATTGTCATTTGTGTTTGGATCAAAGAAGCCTTTCGTGTCATCTCCTGAGTCATCTAGTATGGCATTCATGTCTTCATTAAAATAACCCCTCTTGTAGGCCACTTCTGTAGGAAGTCTATGACTGTTGATTGGGTCTATGATTCCACCTGTAGCAATTTGAGCCTCAAGTAAGCGGATCCCATGTTCCTTTACGATAAGATCCTTTGATAGTGCTTGAAAGAGGGATATGATTTCACCTGAGTATGGGTCTTTGTATCCAGTAACTGCCCGCTCAGCAGAAAGCAGCTTTGCATGATATTCTGGGCCAACAAGTTTGTTTTTGATGGCTTCATCCACAGTGACCTTTTTGTTTCCAACAGGATCAATCATGAATCCAGTTGCAGCTTGTGCCTCCAGTAGAACTAGTGCTGTTCCAGGCATTAGTATGCCTTGCTTCATGGCTTGGTAGATGCTCATTCTCTGATTGGACGAGAGTACTGCAATGCCAGCGATACTCCCTTTGCCCTCCAGGTATTCTTTTACCGTTTCCATCAGCATCACATCCTCTGTGGTGGTCTTACCCTTCTGCAAGTCATCATATGTTTCTTTGTCAATGATCTTAGATTCAAGGAGTTCAGTGGAGGAAATGCCTCTACGCAGGCCTTTGAAGGTGATGCAAACAGGCAGCAGCAGCAGGCCTGTATTAGGCTCCACCATACATTGCTCCAGGAGGTGTCGATAGTTGAGATTTTCTTGTGAATTTGGATTGTAGAACACTCTGAGCTCCTCCATCTGGTCACTGAGCAAACCTTTTTCATAGTAGCCCTTCTCAATCGCTGACTCCACTGAAATAGTTCTCTTCTCAACAGGGTCAAACAGGCCTTGTGTGGATATCTGTGCTTCCAGCAGCCTCAATCCATAATCCTTTGGGACTAAATCTTTTTGCATAGCTTGGAATACAGAGATTGTTTGATTGGTGTAGGGGTCTATATAACCATGAATAGCTTTCTCTGCTGCTATGAGTTTCTCTTTCATCTCAGATCCCACTAGTCCCTCCTTCACAGCATCTTCAACAGGGAGTTTCCGGTTTTTGACTGGATCCACTATGCCCTCAGTGGCAGCTTGTGCTTCAAGCAGGGCTAATGCTGTTCCTGGCTTCAGTAGACGTTTTTTCATGGCTTGATATATGGTTATCTTCTCCTTTGTCTTCTCCAGAAATACTCCAGCCACAGGGCCATGGTCTTTTGTGTGGCCATTTTGCTTCACCTTGGTATCTTGAGTGATGGGGTCCATCTTGACCTAGATACCTGTATTAATACAGAAAACAGACACTTAAATACTTATTCCTTTGTGGCAGCTATAAATTAACTTACATGCCGGTTTGGATATTGCATTCAATTTAATTATCAATGAAAAAACTCTTGTCTTGCTGTCCACTCTGCTACACAGAATTTTATTGATATGGAGATTTTTTATCAAGAGATTTGTTTACAGTGTACAAAAGTATTAATTCCCCATTACTTGTTGCACACAATAGTGAGATGGGCTATTGATACTCACAAATTGACATATAAATTCTACAAATATATGCAGATGTATAAAATGAAAATAACCTTTCATTTAGGTTGTATTGTCATAAGGGCAATTACAATTACTCAACATACTGTATATAATTCAGTCTTCTATAGGCCCCGTCAATACATCTCATTGAAATTTTAGGGTGTAGGGTGAGCTCCTCGTCAGAATACTCCAACACAATAAGGTGTGGTTCATCAATGAATGCCACTTTAAGTTCAGTCCCTGAGGTTTCAAAGAAATAATAAATTATAACCATCCTGTGCGAAAATACCAAGGAGATGCTTTTAGGTTAGTTTCTCCTGTCCAAATTACTTCTGATTTCCACAATAAAATTAACCTAAAGAAGTTGCACTGACAATGTACCTTCTGTACCTTCTTTTTTTGTGATAATTTTTTGTTTCCTTTAAAGTCCAAGAACTAGACTTAAGTGAACCAGTTATTCCTCATGTGCTTGAATATTCTGAAACAAAATATACGCTACCCTAAAATTCAGTTGAAATGAATTGAAAAGACCTGATATCAGATTTGTTAGCAAAAGGGCAGAAAAAATATGAGAAGGGAGATGTTGCTAAAAAATTAATAAGTACAATTGTGAAGTCATATAATCCTAATCCTATAAAAATGCTAATTGATTTTTTGCCAGTAAAACAAATTACTGGCAATTGAAACAAGGAACATCTTGAATATTCTTTAAAGTTTGATGGTATAGAGTGCTTTTCATTGATTTAAGACAAACAGTCCTAAATAAATTCATTTTTTATTTTTTTTTTAGTTCAACAAAATGTGCAAAAGGTCCATATGGTGAATACCTCTTGAGGCAACTGTAAGTCACAGTGAAGAGTGAAGCTTTTATCCTACCTATCTTACAGTATGAGCGCAAAAACTTTTTTTGTATGGATACCCCAGTGACAATAGTTTGATATGATATCCTTTAAAAGTTTGACAAAATATCTAATTGAGTGAGTTTGTGTTGCATTTGCATCAAAGTAACCTAAGGTCAGCATGTGACACTCCCCTTCTTTTAAAATTACAGCTTGTAAGAGCCATTTCTCCTTCATAAATTGTATTTATGTTTTGTATCTCTTATATTGACTTAATCTGTTTGGATAGATTTATGTTTTGATAAATATTGCAAATACTCAACATTTACTTGTGTAACACCTAGTTTATATTGCCTTAGATTAATGCTTGTCTCTCAGTCAGGGTTCGAGTTATGTGGGAGCCAGTGGGAGCTGAACTCCCATAAGGAGGGGTCTGAGCTCCCATAAAATCATACATCTGTTGGGGTCGCTAATACATTACCAACAACCATAATTTTAATCACAAATAATGCATTTTTTTTTTTTTTTAGAGTGCCCTTCTAGTTTATTTATTTATTTATCTCCGCCCCTTATTTTAGAGACCCCCACAAAACCCAGATTATAACTTGAACCCTGCTCTCATTGGCTAATTACTCGCTGCAGAGAAGCATTAGGTGGATTGCGCACTTTCATTTTCCTTTAGAAGAAAGAAGCTGTGCACAAAACTAGTTTTTGACCCTACCTTTATGAACGTGTCCTGTGCCTTTATCCTCAGTAAACGGTAAAACAAAGAACTTGGATTGATGAGACTTTTTTTGAGTTACGCATCAGCTATATGCCGAAGTTCAACAGTTTAAGTGAGCTTAATACAGAATCAAGAGTTAAAGCATCAGCACAGTTAAAGCATCAAAGTTACTGTAAATATATACAGTTTTGAAAGTTAGGTTACATTTTCACCACATTTTCATCCAGACCCTGCACTGATTAGAAAAGAAATGTGCCCTCTGCCAGTCCAATATGTAGGCTACATGCTTAACAAACACTTTCTATTTGTTTTGGCTCAAGACACAATGCTCTGAAACTGGAACTTCAAGATGCGCTGTACTGTAACCTGAGTGCCACAAGTGCCACAAAGTCCCTTGACTTGAAAAACAAACATCTTCCAGGGATTACACTCACTGGAAATAAACTTCTTAATTTATTTAATAGGTCTTAGTACTTTTGTAGGCCCTTTTGCAGAGATGCATGATAGGATGGTATGGCTGAACAAAAGATGGTTCTTAAGACAGAGCTTCAGCAACATGCTTCTGCTGTAGGCAAGTGACACTTCTAGTCTATTGTCATTTATATCCTATTTTCTTCTACTGCAATTACCCCATGTGGCTCAGTAAAATTCCATCTAAATCTAAATCTAGAATACTCATTTTAATGAACTTTTTAGCTGCAGGTAGTAATGACTTATTTTCTGTTTCGTGTCCTATGGCAAAGTATGAAATCAAAAGTAAAGAGAATATATACTACAGTATTAAAATAGACTCACAAAAGACAGCAGAGTATTTAAGTTGGAACATTGCTAGTGCTATAAATCTACTTCATACAGTATCCAGTGTATCCACCACACCCCCCACCCCTCCACCCCCACCCTCTCCAATAGAAAGCCTCGTGGCAGAGTTTTTATGTGTTGGATGATCTCATTGCCACCTGTGGGAGTACAGTTGGAGTGAATGTAATCACTCTTACAAAAAAGGGTGTGGAGGAGAATTCAGCCACAACATGTGGTTCACAAGAACTTTTTGTATTGATGCCTAAGAAAAAGTAAATCAAGATTGTAGACAAGGCTCTGTTCTGTACAGTATAATTACCATTGATGTGTCAGGTGCGCGGTGGGAATTTTGTCAGAAAATTGCTATTCTTACTTTGCTTTACTGCATGAGATGGAAATCACCAGCTGTCATTCAAGAATTTGTTCACAATACGATTAATGGTGAGCGACATGCAGTTAAAAATAGTACTGTACTGGCATTCATAATGTCAGTGGGCTAAAGGTGTGTACTGATATTTTTTCAGTTCATGCAATGCAGCACCAGTGACTGTCCTAGTTTGCAATTACAACATGGTCTCCATGATAACCAACAGACCATAAACAGAACTATCTGGTCATGTTGGGATTAAACTAAAGTCTGTCTGGTAGAACAAGAAGGCAAATACCACAACAGCAGTTGCGCTATCTGTTTGCTATTTGATGATATCGCCCACTTTGTAAATGTTTGAATATTTGAAAGATATTGAACATACATACTGTATGAGTTTGCTTAACATATCATAAAGGCAAATACATCTCCTGCACAAAACTGTCCTGAGACCGTTTACCACATACTGTAACTACAGCATTACTGTTTTCACAGTCCCTGTTCACAAAGGATTTATCCACAAAAAAAGAAAGAAATGAAGTGCCTAGAAAGAGAAATACACTACCTTCACTATTCTGTCCTGGAAAGTCTGTTTTAAGTTCTTATTTTCTAGTAAGAAATTAATTTGTACACTGCTGCATACACTTGGCTGAGAAAAATAGCTAGATTTGTAAAAACTGACAAGATTTGGCAGCTGATGTTGAATTAAGCATTTTATTTTAGCAAGTATAATGAAATAAAACAAGAAACCCAGTTATGCAATCGTTAATTTGCTCCAGACTCTAACCCATACAGGAATGTGCCACAGTAAGGGTGCCAGTGTGATAGATGTTGTATAGCTTCCATGCTAAAATACACACTTCATTCTGAATTCATTCTCCTTGCATACATTCTGTTCCTTGTAATAGTAGATTGAGGTTGTGCACACAATTATTACACCACATTGCTTAAAATGAAACCTTGAGTCTGTCAAAAAAAAAAAAAAAACAATACAATAATTGTAGTTACACCTTATTAAGGTGCGTCTACAATACAATACTGCAGATCTAACAATAGGAAGGTTTATTTAAAGGGTCATGAGACAGCTATATAGCAGGTAAGGAAAAATGCCTTATATTGTTATACTGATTTGAAAGAAAAACCCATGACAAAAGCAGTGCTATACTAAGGCAGAATATAAGCTGTACTCATCTAAAGGAAGGCCTGATGGTTTTTTAAAAATGTGTTGAATGCAGTTCTATGTTACACCTAATTGAGTATTGAATGTTATCTGAGATGAATTGATAGGGTTCTCACTGTAGCCATAACTAACCCGAGAATCTGTTTGAATAGCATAATATTTTATTGTAGACAAGTCCCTGAACCTATTACATCTGTGCCTTTCAGAAGAGTTGTAAAGCAATCAAAACAATTTTCACACTGCAAATGGCCTCTTTTCTCTCCTTTGCATTGTCAGTCACAGGGGTTATAGCACATGGCACCTAGCACCATATCACTGACACCCAACTCATTATCATGATAGTGTCGTCTTGAAACCATTGCAGCAATAAAGAAAGGAACTTATGAGGGAGTGAAGTATCTCTTGGATGTTACACAATAGTTGGAAGTGTGGAAAATGTAGGGTATACACTTTACATGTGTCTGCAGCTCTTATGTTGATATAGACAATGTTCAGAGTTGCTGGAAGCCTTTACAGCCTGTGGACATAGACACGCAGCCCTACTTTACATTTAACAGACAAAAGCGGTTAAAGGTAATCAGTAAGGAATGTTTACTTTCCCCTTTATCAGGAGGGAGTTGGCGCACAGTTCAGGATACGCAATGTCATTTCCTCACATTTGGCTTTGACAAGACTGACCCGTTCAAACTTGCGCCTCTCAACAGAAACTAAGCAACAGTTTAACTTGTCATTTTGCCATAGATAAGCAAGACAGTTTCACTGAAATCATTAACTTTTACTAGAAAACACAGTGCCATTACATTATTGAATACACAGAAGCAAAGCAGAGATAACACTGCATTTTCCATCACCAAACTAAAGAATGTCGCTCTTACCTGAGTGTCCTTGTATACACAAAGTCCCACTGTGTGCTTTTCAGCAGAGTGGTCTATCTTAGTTGGTGTGACAGACTCTGGGATTTCTGTGTGCTCCTAACATCTCACAGGCAGTCACTCACTGCTCAGTGTCCAGATATACAGCAGGTCCAGCTGTGAAGTCCCGCCCCTTCTGAGGAACAGCCTCCTGTGACTGTAAGGGAGTAACGGCCTGAGATCTCTCAGTGTTGAACCCAGGATGCCAGGAATTCCTGTGGATTTCCTCAGAGCTTGTCCATTGTGTTATTAAACAATAACGGCAAGCAATTTTAGCTTTTCTGATCGTAACATAGGTGAGCAGATTTATTAAACTGACATTAAACAAGCACTAAATAATATGTTGTGATTTTATAATATGTAAAACTCTAATCTTGTTGCCAAGGGCAGGACTCAGGTCATTAATTGTGTTTTAAGCCACAAAGATTATTCTGATCAAACACAAGGGGCTCAGTTTAAGCCCTGTCTGTCATTTATTGATATAAAGGATTTTTTTTTTTTTTACAATGTAGGCCTTTATACTTTAAGTAAACTGTGAGGGGGCGCTTATCTTTCTTATCTAGATGTACCAAGTTGTCAAGAACCGCTGGAGCCCCTGTTGCGTACAGAGATCATTGTCTTTGTGTGAGAGCTTCCCTCTAGTTTGGTTTTCAAGTGTGAATAGTTAGACACACTGGAGATGGCAGTGGGGTGTGGTGGCAGTGGGGTGTGGTGGGGGGGAAGGGGGAATGGGGGGTTCGTGACAAGGACTAAGAATGAATTGCATCACAGAACAGAAAACCTGTACAGGGAACATCTGTCAGTCTGTTTTAAATGTGCATAAACAGATGCAAAGGCATTAGTCACATTATAGTCATAGTCTGAAACTGGTGTACCCTACAGGTATTCTATGACAAATTTGCTGACTTGGAGAGAGTAATTAAATACTTGATACTTGACACTGACGTTCCACTCAGGCAGGTGAAAGAGTTCTTGTCTTAGAAATTGGTTGAGCAAAAGTAAAAGCACAAAGAAGTACAGAAGTGTTTTCACTTTCAAATAGACAAAGTATAAGTTCCAAAAGTGTTCTCCAGAATTCACTGCTTACATGGGTTTTGGCATCTAAATAAAGTCTGCTTCATCTGTACCAAGTAACATTCAGAATGACTGCTTTATTGTAAATGACAGATGCCATTTTACGCAATACTAGAATACTAAAAATAAAACTTGCTCAGCTGAAAACAGGAGTGAAAGCTTTTCTCAGTTGCTTAAGTTGAAGTGCAAGTACATATTTCTGAAATTACTAAAACAGTAAGGGCACTAAAAATTATTCTCAAGTGAAATAAGAGTAATTATGGTAGCACTTTATTTGACGCCATCTGACATGAATGTGAACTGATGTTTATGAATGTTTATGATTGCTGTCATCAAGTCTCATTTGATTAATAATGTCACTTTCAATGCAAAGCTGGCATCATTCTGCAAGGAGGTCTTTGTCATGATAACTTGGCATTAACCAAGGGGACATAACCTGTTATAGAGATATGTCAGGCCTCATCAAACACAAATAAGTTGTTTGGTTGTATGATGACAGTCAAAAACATTCATAAAGTTCATGTCCATGTCAGATGTCATGTCACAGTTATGACAGTGTTATGTCAGCCTTATGCACACCCCTTCAGATAAAGTGTTATCGTAATTACAGTTCATTACTTTCTGCTAATGTGTAATAAGTAGAGAGTGAAGAAGGAGTGAGCAGAGGAATAGAGTTTATAGGTTTTTGCATTCAATTAGCACTTAAAAAATAGTGATAGAGGATCATCATTACCTTTTTTGCTACCTGAGAAATAACGTCTGTTTTTTTCACATTAAAATCATACAAACAAAAGCAATATGGGTGGGAAATGTTTCTGTAAACATGCAGGGACAATGTACCACCTCCAGAAAATCAAAGCCAAGCTAAAAGTCACTCTCAAGTGTGGAGTGATTAATTTACATCATAACATCCCAGGGGGTGAGAGTGGGTGGATTACTCTAATCAAGCAGAATGCCAATGCCTTTTTGGATAACAGGTGATTTCCTCCCCTATTATAAAGTTCAACTTTCCTTGCAACATGCCATCTCACACTGTGTTTCTGCCAAAATAAGTGTGGTTAAAGGTAGTTCAGGCTGGGTGTGGGCAAAAGCAAGAAGAGGGGGGTTCATGGATTTCACTGGAAGAGGATTTGTTGTCAGTTCTAATTAAATTCTCATACAGGACAGAACACACCTTTGCAATGACAGGATGCTGGATGCTGATGAACAGAAGAAGCACAGCATGCTGGCATGAGTAGCCAAGGGTGGAAGAACGCATTAAGATTTCTTTTGTAGGCTGCAAGACCTGTTTACCCGCTAATTACACCAAACTGGGGTGACTGGGAGAAAATTAAGATTTTTAAATAGGCTGAAATGCACATACACTGAAGTGATGGCATCAAAATTTCAACCAAAACTGGTCTGCATTATGCATAAACTGCAAAGAAATGATAAATGCATTTCATTGCATTACATTTTTTTTTTTTTTAACTCAATCCTTTATCTCACTGTGATTGTCCATGTCCTTTGTCCATTTTGTCCCTTGTTGTGTCCTGACACCTATTGCATGCTCAGTCGTCCTGGTGGGCGATCCCTCACTGACTTGGCCTGCCTGAGGGTTCTTCTGCTTTTTTCCTTTTTAAGGTTTTCTTGGGAGTTTTCCCTTAATTGTCTTCACTGAGGGTCTAGGGTTGGTGGTGCTGGTTAGGCAGGTTAGGGAGGCTTGCTAGTCTTTTCGACACGCTATTTTGTGTCTTGTGCTTTGTCCCGTTTCCTTGTGTTTATTTTGTTGCATACTGTATTACATCATTATATTCTGTGGTTGAGTTGTTTAGTTAGACCTATGTAGGCTCATTCTCTGGAAAGTCCTTTGAGACATGCTCCAGTGATGAATGACTACATAAGCTTGACATGACATGTTGCTGCTGTTGACCAGATTCAATCCCAGATAAAGCATCTGCCAACCTAGAAAAATGTTAGGTTTTATCCTACAGCACTGTTTTCTTAGCTACTTAAGTCCAGTCTGTCAGGCAGAAGTAAAGCTTAAGGCATGATTTATAGCATGAATATGTCTTTTTCCTTTGTTCAGTATTGATTCCAGTTTTAACCCTGCACATAGGTTTATTTGGGATGTGCATAAACTATTTTCTGTTTCCCAGCTACTTTCTCTTTACACCCTAACCCTTTCTTTATTAGATGAGGAAATATTCTTTGGTTGATGCAGAATCCTTGGTCTTGGTGGTGTAGTTGCATAAACGATATGCTGCATTTTTCTCATGGATTTTGCTTGTGGGTGGAGAGGGGAGCTCATCAGGAGTATATTGTGCCATCGCTACTCCCTCTGACCCACCAAAGTCCAGATCCTACAAGATCCGATCCGTGTGTCTCCAAAAACAGGAGAGCAGCTGAAGTTCCTAGATACTTTCATTTCCGTCATTTTATCCTTCTCACTCTAAATCCCACTGCACACAAACACTTAAGCATAGCTGTTTGTTCCTTAAAGTAAAGTACACAGTGTCATTACATTATCAAAATAGATAATTAACCTATCACTTGCTATTTAAACTAACATATCCCACACAGGCTACTGTTTCAGTCTTCCACACAAAGAGGAATGTGTTAATTGCCTCTAAGGAATAATGAATAAGACATAAAGTGCTGAGCCACAGAAGCTTTCTCTAAATGTAAATTTTGTCAGTATGTTGCCATATGACACGTCCCTACTTGTTGGTGGCTTCATATTCCACATATTCAGCTGTCGTCAACCAACCTGATTAGACCTGTGCTGATATAACCGCTACTTGCCAGCCAACCTTGT